>NW_011628101.1:38697-76350 GCF_000512975.1 Sesamum indicum | reverse complement strand
TTGAAAAGAAGGAGAAGAGTCTTATGGGCTGGAAATGGTGAAGCTGAGGCTTTATGGATTCGTGGTCATGAGTTCTAGTCTTACTATTGTGTTGGTTTTATTATTCTACTTTACAGTGGATGTTAATTTAGTGTAATAGTAGTTGTCTATACTAATAAAAAAAATCCTTCTTTTTTGTGTTTAATGTTGACTCTTTTTGGAAAAGTTTTAATGTGGAAGTTATTGTGTGTTTTTTTTTTTTTTACATAATTTGCCCTTTACTTTTATATAATCTACTTATTCTTTTTATCTTACAAAATGATTTTATTTATTATAAAAGACAAAAATGGAAATTAGTCATAGGACTTGAAGAATCATGGCAGTCACATACATATGAATACTGTACTTTGGATATGGCGAGTGACGATTGTGCCGTGAGGCATGACCATTATAAGCTTTATTCAGTACAGTTGGAGTATGTAACGAGGATGGTGAATTCTAAGAAAGAATCTGTCCCTATGAGTATGTGAAAGTGAGTTCTCATAAGTGCTCTAATATGGTTTAAACTCTAAAAGTCTTTGGCCAAAGTGTTTGATTGATCAGGGATAGGTGTCTAAAGTATCAAGAATAGTTGTCTGGTCAAGGATCGTACTCGTACGGATTCAGAGCTTAAATATTTACGCCATTATTCACCTAGACTTTAGTGTTATAAACTGTTGCTAGATGACCACCCATGGTGACGGGTTATTTTCACTTATGGGATAATCGAAAATAATTAATTAAATTAGATTTAATTAATTGTATTGATTGCACACCTTCAAATCTAACTGAGGGTAAACCTAAAGAGTCACACCGTACCACTATAACAAGATAGAATTAATTTTAGAAGAGTCGTATTAATTTAATTGGATTACTTTAATTTTTGGAGAGAATAAATGATTGAATTATGTATTTAGACCAATCAATTGGATGGATGGTAGTGACTATCATATCCAAGTGTCACAAAATCAATGTAAAAAACACACATTGTTCTTTTGGAAATGTATCTATATATACATAATAGTCATTGTTTCTTTAAAACAATTATAGTATTAAGATGATCGCTACCAAAAATGACGTGTAAATATCCATGAATATGATTGTGGGAGGAAGTAAAATTTGTATTATTATAATACTTAATATATTTAATTTTCTTTCAATGCAAGCAAAAGAAAATGTGTATAATTTTGTTACAATATATATAATTATGTCTTCGTAAATATTTAGATTTATATATCTCGAATCACATATTTATTTAGATGATATATGTACATATATTTGATCTTTTCTTCTTGAATTTTATTTGATGTCATGTATTAAAATTTGACAAAAATACGTAATTTAAATACATTGATCAGTGTATATTAATATTTTAATCATAAGTTTTTAATTTAGTCACGCCTGTACGACTAATTTGTTAATTATAAACATGACTCAAATATTTTTTTGAACAACAATTCAGATGAAAAGTGACAGAGTGTGTAATTTGGAATAGAGGATGCAGACTGCAATTCAATTGTGCAAAATACAAAATAAATTTAATTGAAGGGTGCAAAATGACAATTGGCTATTTTTCAAACTTGTTAAGGAAAAATTGTGTAAAGTATTCCTCCAATACGAGGGGTTATCTGCTCTCTACCAAAATGGGTTTCTTTTCCGGCTCTCTCTCGCTCTCGTACAAGTGATCTTCAATTCCAGCCACGGTTGCAAGCGGCTATCGCCAGAGACCTGCTTCCGACATTCTGGCAACCTCTCGCCGCCCAATCCCGTCATTTTTGATAACCCACGCGCCCGCACTCGCGTCTTTAGGCTGCAACACAAACCCCTTTTTCAGCGATCTTCTCACTTTCCTCTGTCTGTCGCCGTTGTTGGCGACCAGTGCTGAGATCGGACTCAGGTCAACGTCATGAATCTTTTCTGACCATTCCCCGACCTTCTCCATCAGTCCTCGGTTTGGAGAATGTGCAGTTTTGGTTGATTAGTCCTACGTCGACCTATGTTCAACCCAGTTCTCTTCATGCCTGGCATCGCTGGTTCTATTCTCAATGCAGTTGATAACAAGCCTGGTAAAAAGGAGCGGGTCCTGGTCCGGATTCTGTAACAGACGGAAAATTTCACAATTAAACTTGAGAAACTTCATAAATGGGGATGAGGAGAATGCAGAGAATGAGATGAGAAAAGAACCAGAATTTCATTAAAATTGATAAAACATGCCTTCCTTACAATTCGTTTCTCCCTTTTACAATCAACGCTCACAATGTTCAGACAAAAGTGTAAGGAATAGAAGCTGAAATTCATTAAAAATCCTAGCAGATGCAAGTCTGTGTTGTCCTCCCTCCACTGCAATTGGTTCTTCATTTTCGCATGTCTGAGGCTTTCCCAAAATGAGGACGACAGCAGCTGCACAACGGCTCACTCCTTCTCCGCCGTCCACTTGTCAGTTGATTGTTCAAATTTGGAACAATCGACCTCTCCAAAATCTCCAATCTTTTCCTCCTCCGCATTACGCCCTAATTGCTGCAAAACAACGTCGCCTTGAGTGCTCGATTTAAAATTTACCCCAATTCCTTTGGCGCCCTTGATCTGACGGTTCCTGTCTCTTCCTTCCATCTGACGGATTTCATTTAAAGTCGCATTTCTTCCCTGAAACACGACATTCCTTCCTTCTTTTTTAGATCCTTGTCCCCAAGAATCAAAATTGGGAAACTTAGCAGCAATAGCATGATAATCCTCCCAAGTGGCCTGCTCGGGAGTGGAGTGCGCCCATTGGATTAACACCTGAGAGACTCCAACATTGTTTCTGGGCACTAACTTTCTTCCTAAGATTGCAATGGGGTAGACTTTAAACACCTCATCCTCAAGTTCTGGCAAGTTAACTGATGGGAAATACTTGGAGCCAATCTTCTTTGTTAACAATGAAACATGAAAAACAGGGTGGATTTTGGACCCTGCTGGTAACTCAAGCCTATAAGCTACCCTTCCAATCCTCTCAATTACTCTGTAAGGGCCAAAGTACTTGGCAGATAGCTTCAGTTGTTTCCTTAAAGCTACAGAGGTCTGCTTGTATTGTTGGAGTTTAAGGAATACCTCATCACCCACCTGAAACTCCCTTTCTGTCCTCTTCTTGTCTGTGTACAACTTCATCCTTTGCTGAGCTTGTTGTAGATTTTCCTTCAGCAGCTGCAACACTTTGATTCTCTCTTGCACAAGTTCAACAACGTCAGAGTGATGGCTCTGTAAATATGGTCCTGTGGGAAGCTGTTGAGGTGGATATCCATAGAAAGCATGAAAAGGGGTTGTCTTCAACCCCGTGTGATAGTTGGTATTGAACCAAAGCTCAGCTAAAGTGAGCCACTGAGCTCATTTCTTGGGTTTCTGCAGACACATGCACCTTAGGTAGTTTTCAAGGCATTGATTTATCCTTTCTGTTTGTCCATCAGTTTGTGGGTGATATGAGGAGGGCATGTCCAGTCAGACACCTGATAAGGTGAATAATTCCTTCCAAAACCTGCTGGTAAAAACCTTGTCCCTATCTGAAATGATACTAACAGGCAATCCATGGAGTTTATAAATGTTATTAAAAAACACTTTAGCGATGGAGGTAGTTGTGTAAGGGTGTTTTAGTGCTAGGAAGTGAGAGTATTTGGTAAACCTGTCCACCACCACCAGGATAGAGTCCTTACCATCAGAGTTAGGTAAGCCTTCAATGAAATCCATAGAGACACATGACCATGCTTGTTCAGGAACAGGTAAGGGCTGCAGCAAACCTGGGTATGGGTTGTTCTCATGTTTAGCCCTCTGACAAGTTTCACACCCCTTCACCCATTCTTGTACATCCACCTTCATGGTAGGCCAGTAGAATAAGGGCTTAATTCTCTGATAAGTACCATGCATGCCTGAATGACCTCCCAATGCAGAATCATGCATTGCCTTGAGGACCTTTTCTCTAATCCCTCGATGACTTCCTACACATATTCTTCCTTCCTTCTTCAGCACTCCATTTTCATAAATATAGTCCGGAAATGATGTGATGTCAATAATTTTGGACTGTATGATAGTCTGGAAAAGGGTATTCCCTTCATAACTCAATTGAACCTCTTGGATCCACAATGGGATTTGAGTAGATATAGCATGTGTTTGAGGGTCCTCCTCCTGATAAATCCTCCTGGAGAGGGCATCTGCAGCCCTATTCTCCTTGCCCTTGTTGTAATGAACTTCATAACTGAGCCCAAGTAGTTTGGTCACCCCCTTTTGCTGCAACACTGAATCTATCCTCTGTCAAGAAGGTGTTTAAGGCTCTTTTGGTCAATCCTTATGATGAAATGGTTACCCAAAAGGTAATGTCTCCACCTTGTAACAGCTAAGAGAAGGGCCAGAAACTCCTTTTCATAAGTGGACAGCCCCATATTCTTGGGAGCCAATGCCTTGCTGAGATAAGCTATGGGTCTCCCTCCTTGCATCAATACAGCTCCTATCCCCTTCCCACTGGCATCAGTCTCCACAATGAAAGGTTGAGAGAAATCAGGCATGGCTAGCACAGGAGCTGAAACCATCAGTTCTTTGAGATGGTTAAAAGCCTTCTCAGCATCTACATTCCATTCAAAAGAATCCTTCTTCAGTAATGAAGTGAGGGGCTTACTAATGATCCCATAACCTTGTATGAATCTTCTGTAGTAACCAGTGAGACCCAAAAATCCTCTTAATGCCTTGATATTTGTTGGTACAGGCCAATTGAGCATGCATTTAATCTTCAATGGATCTGTAGCCACACCTTGGTGTGAAATTACATGCCCCAAGTATTCTATCTCCTTTTGAGCAAAAGAACATTTGCTCTTCTTGGCAAATAGCTGATGTTTTCTGAGAAGGTCCATCACTTTCCTGAGGTGTATCAAATGCAAACCCCAATCCTTGTTATAGATCAATATATCATCAAAGAAAACCAATACAAACTTCCTCAAATACGGCTAAAAAATAGTAATCATCAGAGATTGGAAAGTGGATGGAGCATTACACAATCCAAAAGGCATAACAAGAAATTCATAGTGGCCATTGTGAGTTATGAAACTAGTTTTAGGTACATCTTCTTTCCTCATTCTGATCTGAAAGTAACCAGATCTCAGGTTAATCTTTGAAAAATATGTAGCCCCATGCAACTCATCCAACAACTCATCAATAATAGGAATGGGAAAATTGTGCTTCACTGTAAGTTTGTTGAGATACCTGTAATCAACACACATTCTCCAACCCCCATCCTTCTTCTTAACTAGTAATACAGGAGAAGCAAAATAACTCTGACTAGGTCTGATAATGCCACTGTTCAACATTTCCTTCACAATCTTCTCTATTTCAGTTTTCTGTCCATATGCATACCTGTAGGGGTGTTGCCTTCTAGGTATGGCCTTAGGCAGTAGCTCAATACGGTGCTCAATTTCTCTTTCAGGGGGAAGAGAGTGAGGTTCCTTAAATATGTCCTCAAATTCCTGCAATACCTCTTGAACCCTGGCATTACCTGCAGCTTCAGTTGAAGTACTGTGACTCAACAACAATTCCCCTTGTGCTTCAGGGCTTCTTCCTCTCACAAGCTTTGATAGGGAGTGTGTGGTTACTGCCTTGGATCCTGTCTTACCACTGAGAGCCTTTAGGACCACCTTGTTGGAATCTTGACTAAGGGTCACCTTCCCCTGGTGGAAGTCAAGCTCAATTGGATTGTGTAATCCTAGCCAATCATAGCCTAGGACCAGATCATACCCTCCCAACTTGATCAGCTTAATCGGGTGTGTAAACTTGTGTCCTTGAATTTCCCAGCTAAATTTATGACAAGCTAGTTGACTGATAAGTTTGCTGCCATCTGCTACCCTTACCATCATGGGGTGTGTCCTTTCTGGTTTACACCCTAAAAGGTTGACCACCTTTTCATCTAGAAAGCAATGTGTGCTACCACTGTCAATGAGGATGAGGATCTCTTTATCCTCCACAGTTCCTTCAAGTCTCAATGTTCTGTAATGGAAATCCCCCTTCATAGCATGTAAGGATACAGATACATCCCCTTCAGTGGTTTGCTTCCCTTGCTGCTCTTCACCATTATCCTTATCTCCCTCATCTTCCAGCAACATGTAAACTTGTTTGTATTTACACCTATGTCCAGGGGTATAGGGTTCATCACACCTATAACACAAGTTCTTCTCTCTTTTTGCCCTGACTTCAACTTCAGTTAAGAATCTGGTGGGTTGTGCTGGTGATCTCTATGGTGGATTCTTGTTGGGTGGTTTGAAAGGTGGTTTGGGTGGTAAATTTCTGGTAGGGTGGTGGGCTCTTTTGAGTATAGCATTGACTGTTTGTTCTTGGTTTCTGGAAAGATTAATGGCTTGGTTCAAGGAGGTAGGTTCACAGTTTGTTACATAAAGCTTCACTTCATCCTTAAGACCACTGATGAACTTCATCATGAAGAAGTCCTCATCCAAATTCCTGCTAAAGATGAGCATCTAATCCTTCAGTTCTTCAAACCTTTCAAGATAATTATCCACTGTAGTCTCATGATGCAGCCTATTGAACTCAGTTGTCACCTTAGCATTGTTAAGAGCTTCAAACCTCCCCAATACACTGGCTACAAAATCTTCCCATGTCCTGAACTCCTTCTTCTCCACGTACCCCTGGTACCATAGTTCAGCCTTACCTTGCATATAAATGGAAGCAATTGACACCCTTTGGTCCTCAGGTATTGGTATTAGCTGAAAATACCTCGAGCATCTCCTCACCCATCCTCTTGCATTTTCCCCATCAAAGTGTGGAAATTCTAGCCTGTTCAAGATATTATATGTCCCAAAACTCTGATTCCCACTGGATTCATGCCTTGAACTGCTTCCTCCTTCTTGTCTGAGGACATTGTGTAGTGTGGCCCTGAAATTAGATCCTTTGTCCACAGTTGCTGTTAATCCTTCTCCCAATATCGATTTATTTCTGTTATACTGCTGCATTTGATCAGCCATGCTCTGTAGTTGTTGCTGTAAGCTGGCCATGTTATGCTCCATATTGAGCATTGAAGCTTGAAGGCCCTCTTGTACTTCTAACATTTGGTCCATCCTTCCATGGAGTCATCCACACTAGCTTCCCTCTTTGCTCTTTCATCCAAGAACATAATGTCTGCTTTCTTTTGATCTTCTTGCAGTTCTTTTAAGTGTGTCCCATCAGCCATTTCCTTTTAATATTTCAACTTCTTAAGGTCCAAGGAAAGTTTGGCTCTGAGGCCAATTGTAACAGACGGAAAATTTCACAATTAAACTTGAGAAACTTCAGAAATGGGGATGAGGAGAATGCAGAGAATGAGATGAGAAAAGAACCAGAATTTCATTAAAATTGATAAAACATGCCTTCCTTACAATTCGTTTCTCCCTTTTACAATCAAAGCTCGCAATGTTCAGACAAAAGTGTAAGGAATAAAAGCTGAAATTCATTAAAAATCCTAGCAGACTGCAAGTCTGTGTTGTCCTCCCTCCACTGCAATTGGTTCTTCATTTTCGCATGTCTGAGGCTTTCCCAAAATGAGGACGACAGCAGCTGCACAACGGCTCACTCCTTCTCCGCCATCCATGTGTCAGTTGATTGTTCAAATCTGGAACAATCGACCTCTCCAAAATCTCCAATCTTTTCCTCCTCCGCATTACGCCGTAATTGCTGCAAAACGACGTCGCCTTGAGTGCTCGATTTAAAATTTGCCCCAATTCCTTTTGGCGCCCTTGATCTGACGGTTCCTGTCTCTTCCTTCCATCTGACGGCTTTCATTTAAAGTCGCATTTCTTCCCTGAAACACGACAGATTCTTGCGCGCGATCACGAGTTCCGGGACAAGCTCTGGTCTCGCTTCGCTCCTGCCACTAGTCAATATTCTGCAATTTCTCCAGTTTCTTGAATTTATAATTGAATCTCTTTAGCTTTAGTTTCATTTCTTGGGTAATACTTTTTAATTTCATGAATTTTTGGTTGTCTATTCTTCATTTGGCCCTGTTTTTCTCTAGAATAATTCTAAATTCTTGAATTCTTGATATGGTTCTAATAGAAAACGCAAAGAAACAAAAAGAAAAAAAAAAGTGACAATCAGACTTAAAAGGATTGTCGTCATGTTGTTTATGAGAACAAGCCCATGTTTGGTTCTTATACTCCAGTGAGGAAAAGGTAAAATATAATTAAAATTCAACACTCCAGCATAGCAAAATATCTGAAATTTTAATTGGATGTGTGACATACATTGATATTATTCTTGGTATCAAAATTTGTCAAAAGGTTATGACACAGGGTATTGCACATACTCACTAGGCGGGATCAATTGTCTTTGGTTTCAGTTGTTTTATGTGATCTTATATATCGCAAAATGGTTAACTGTGCAAAAAGTTGCTAAATTCACAACAGAATGGTAAGGACTCAACATTGTATAGACTTGGTTAAATGGCATTTGTCAAAAAGTAAGCATGTCTTCCATGGATGCCATGCTTCATGGACCAGTTAAAATAGATTAAGTAGATATTGATTTCTTGCCTCAAGCCCATATTTTATTGATTATTTTTTCAATTTGAAAAATAAATTTTGCAGACATAAGAAGGTAGTACAGTCTTTAATTTATGGAGAAAATATGTTGAAAGCATATTAAGATGTAATATATATTTTAAGAATAATTCTCATGACCTCAATCTCAAAAGTATGATATTAGCCACCATATCTTCAATTGTTATTTTCTATTCAGTAACCCCTTGCATGCCATGCAATATCTCACGTGTGGTAAATCTACAGATGTGTTAGAGACGTGCGTCCTTTAATCTTCTTCTTGTTTTTGTTGTTGTATACATTTTTTGGAGTGCTAAAACATGCTTGAAACAGGTAGATCGGTGCTAGATACTGATACACATCTTGAGGTTCCCTAAGTCTGATATGGCTATTGATCCTAACATGGTGAGTGTTTCACTTAGTACTGTTTATGCTGCTTGCTTTTGTTAATGTTCCTCTGGAGAAAATATGCTGAAAGCATAATTAAGATGTAATATATTTTAAGAATGATTCTCATAACCTCAATCTCAAAAGTATTATATTAGCCACCATATCTTGAATTATTATTTTCTATTCAGTAACCCGTTGCATGCCATGAAATATCTCTTGTATGTGTGGTAAATCTACAGATGTGTTAGAGATGTGCATCCTTTAATCTTCTTCTTGTTTCTGTTGCTGTATACATTTTTTGGAGTGCTAAAACATGCTTGAAACAGGTAGATCGGTGACCCTAGATACTGAGACACATATTGAGGTTCCCCAAGACTGATATGGCTTGTACGCTGTCGACATATTGGATCCTGACATGGTGAATGTTTCACTTAATTTTGTTTATGTTGTAGGTTGTATGCCATATATACGACTTGCTTTTGTTAATGTTCCTCTATCGATAGGTCCGTGAGGCAAAGTTTTGTGGTCATTCGTGATTGCTTTCTTTACAAGTTTTGTTGTACTTTCACTGTTACATATTTGAAACACTCAATTGTAGTATGTCAAATTAGTTTGATTTTTGTATCCCTTGAGTTAGATATTTTTTTTAGTTTGTCCAACTTAGATCAGCTATTTTTCGATTTATTTTCTGATGAACTGCCTGGTCATGGTGTTTTCATAAATGCGCTGCTAGTTGAGGGTTACTTACAAGTGGTCCTGTAATTCTACTAAAGAGGGAGCCATTGTGTTAATGAAGCAATGAACCATGGAGAAACCTAAGGCAGTTTTATGCCATTCTCAAAACCATTTTCCCATTTTGTTTTGAAGTCTTTATACATAGTCCTTCCAATCTTTCATTTTCTTTGCAAGAAGAAAATTCTATTGTATTTGTTTTGTGTATCAATCTATAAATAAGCAAATTTGAATGTACACCAAAAGGATGAGTTTTTGTGTATAGTAGTCCCTACCATTATATACTTTCATTTATTGAAAATATTACTGTCTACCTTATCACAATATCCTCAGAATCTCAGATAACTTTTCGGGAACATATTCTCCTATTCCACACATAATATACATTTTTTGCTTATGAAAAGGATGATGTAGAACTAGAAAGATCCCATCACAGTTGAAGATTGAATATGATCTTTTTGTTATATGTCAGTCTTACCTAATTTGTCCACTCATCACTTTTGTGTCACAGCAAGAGCATTAGCAGCTCATTGTTGATGTAGGAGCTCTACTCCCGCTTGTGGATCTATTGATGAGACATAGGAATGGTGTTATTAGGACAGCAGCTGATGCAATCACTAATCTTGCTCAATAAAATAGCAGGATTGAAATCCGTGTTAGGTTGGTATTCTTTTATCATATGTCATTTGATATGTAAGTTCTGCTTGTCATTAAATCATGAATTATGTGCTTAGGATTGAAGGTGGTATCCCTCCACTTGTTCAGTTGATTGAATTTGCTGAACCAATGGTGCAGAGAGCACCGGCTGGAACCATTCGAACCCTTGCTTTTAAAAATGATGAGAACAAATCAGGTTTTTGTTTACTTCAGTTATTGATAAAGTATGGGCTTGTTTTCTCCTCTTACCTCTTCTAATTGTTTTTGACTAATTTCAGATTGTGGAATGCAATGCTTTACCTACTCTTATACTAATGCTGCGGTCTGAAGATGCTGCAATACACTATGAAGCGGTGGCCTACTGCTATATCTTTTTGTTCTTTAATTATGTCCTCTACTTGTTTGAGTTTCTACTCCCTAATGCTCATACTACGACTGATCCTAATAATCAGGTTGGGGTTACTGGTAATCTTGTCCACTCTTCTCCTAACACTAAAAAAGATGTCCTAGCTGCTGGAGGATTGCAAACTGTCATTGGGTTACTTAGGTATGAATTATATATTAATGAATGTTATTTCATATTGAAGTTTAAAGTTGGATTTGTGCTAGCAAATTTAATATTTTATAGATTAGTAAAAAATCCATGATTGTTATAGGTTGATTATTGCTGATTATTTGGTGCAATTATGATAATGTTGGATTCTTTTTTTTTTGTTTAATTCTACAATGGTAGTTTATTCTAGATTGAACTTTTAGTACTTTTTTGGTTAGTGAATATACACACTTGACAGATTCATGTTGGGTACACTGCAAAGAGAAACACACATTACAGATTTAATGTTTGTGGTGTGGTGAATATGCTTATTAATTCCTTACCTAGACTGTTAATTTGTAATTACACGGTTATGCTTCTATATTCAATGTCATGATTTTGTTTTTATGTGATGTGCAAAATTTGTAGGGTCATGGAAGTAGTGAAGAGGAAGATGTTCCTCTAGATGATGTGCCTCATGATAATGAGTATGATAAAGGGGATTCCTTCATTGATGATACTGAGTTGGTGGGTCTTGCTTCTTCATCACTTAGCTGCATTCCATTGTGCAATCTGTTTATTACTTCATGTCTGGTATTCACATCATTAGTCAGTAAATAAATTTTCTTTATTGCTGGGGCGACTATTTCCTGGTTGATGACTCGGCTATAAAACATGATGAGTTTTTTTGTTAGTCGTGGGAAGTTGGTGCACAGTGAGTTTTGTTTTGATTAGCTTTGCTAATTTGATAGATAACATTATTGTTAGCATTATACACTAGTATGCGCTCTTTTATTTGATTATAGTAACCTAGTGAGATGAATCCGTTATATTTTTTGGCAATTGGCATCTATTTATGCATGGATGTAGCGTCCAGTCCAACTCAATTTTAAGACCAACCTCAAGATTCTTTCATGTGAAATGGAGATAGGAAAAGAAGTAATTAGTTCTTTCATGTTAAATCCAATTATCATATTATTTCATGATGTTCTTATTTTAATTTTAGAGAATAGCATATGTTGCTCTATATTATAAAAATTAATGTTTTATATAATTCACTTCAAACTAAAATTTTTGTTTAGGCAATCAATATGACGTGCTGTAGTTATTGTTCATGTCCTTTCATGATTTATTAATAAGTCCTTATGAGGTATGAATGTCTGTTCACACTTTTAATCTATAGCCCTAGATCAAAGGGATAGAAGGTTACCTAAGTGGATAGGGATGAAGGACTCGGCTGCTAATGCTAAGGATAGGGTTTAGGCTAGAGGTGCAAGGGAAAGGGGAGAGAGGATATCCCGGCTAGAAAAAGCCGATTCATACCATTCCTCGGGCTGACATAACTCAACAACTCGTAACTGAAGAACAACTCTAGCAACTGGTGCCCTCAGGGTGGATTCTGTAGTTTTAAGAATATTAGGGTTATTAAATAGTTTATTTTGCTATTAAAACTTTCTTTCTCATCAGTTTTTTATTTATTATTCAAAAGAGTATTAAGTTATCATTCACGGTTTTTATGTGAAATATAGATATAGATTACTTGAGCTTAATTGATCAAAATATTGTTCATTACTCAGTGCTGAATCTAGTATGAGAATGAATGTAATCCTTTTATGATTTTGATGGCTCCTTTATCCATTATGTTTTGGGGTCACAACATATTTCTTCTTCTCTCTACACAACTCTCTTGTTTACCGTTTCTAATTTGTTGATTTTGCTTTGCAAGTGTTTCTCATACATAATTTGACATCAGTACAAGTATGCGAATACATATGCCTTCAAATGTTATGAAATATGACATTACCTTTGATCATTTTGCTTCTTAGAGTTGGTGAATATATTTTTCACATATACACAGCAATTCTCCCATCATGTATCTCCTCACCATGGTTCAACTAAGGACAGCAGGGGCCCAAACGGAAGGCTTCTTCCAGCACAACCCCCGTCCGTCATTGCCTCCACCTCCGCCACTCTCTGTCTAAGAGACCTTGACACCATCCCAAATTTCAGGGATGTGCTCTCTTTCAATTTACTTTTTCATTCCTTATTTTAGGGGTCTGTGGACATACATTGAGGACAATGTATGTGCTTGGTGTGGGGGAGGTATGTTATGCTTCGTGCTTGTGCTTGATGTGGGGGGGGGGGGGTAGTTGGATAGTCTTGTAGCATAATTCTCATGAAATTGGTTGTGGTGTTGAAATCTGAATGCTTGAGTTAATTTCAGAAATGTGGATGTGTGGGGATTGAAAATTTTTATTTGGGGTTGGCAATTTTTATTGAACGTCAAAACATGGGAATGGAGTTAGTGTGTCTTGAGAAAAATATATGAATTATCCCATGGTAGCACCTGAATTTTCAGATTGTTATCTTGTGATATCCCTTAGATTAATAGGAATTTTTGGTATAAGTCGAGATAAGTAGGAGGAACTAGCACTAGTGGCATATAAGAAAAAAAGAAAATTGTGTGAACTATGTTCCATTGACTGCATCAAATGAACAATGTTCAAGGATCAACACAAAAGCCCATTGTGTGAGCTTTTGTGCCAAAGCACTTCCGTTTAAATAGTGCTACATTTCTTTTGATTGAGGGCATGAAACTTAGTGTGATCATTCTAGAACTTGCTTGTGTAATACATTTTGAGACCACATTCTTGTAAGATTGATGTATGAAAGTGATAAGGGCACTTAAGAATAACTCATTCATAGCTGAGAGGTCGTCGAATGTTCCAAGCAGTGACAAGCCAGTTTATTGTTAGGGTTAGATAAAATGTTAGTTAGACGAAAAGCTTTCCAGTCTGTCACTGATGCTTTTTGTAAGTACTAATGTTTTTTATTCTCAAGTTTCAGTGTCTTCTTATAAAGTTTGAAGATTTAAACTTTTGGATCTTTTTGGGTATGTCAGGGTTGGGAATTCACGAGTGGCCATTAAAGAGGCTGTTGCTCTTTTTTCATAATCTTTTCTTCTTCCTTTTCTTTTCTTTTTCCTGCTTTTTTTCCCTCTTTCTTTTCTTTTTTCTTTTCCTTCTTCTTTTTTCCCTCTGTTTCATCATTTTTCATTTTCTCCTTTTCTTTTTTTTTCTTTCTCTTGGGGCTAGCAATGCACCCATGTCTGCAACTTGAATAATTTATTCACTCATTTCCATGTTAGCTTACAAGAAACCAAGCCAACACCATCCCCTTAAATGGGTTCAAAAATCACTTTAGAAAATAACCAAGAATGGGATAATTCAACTTATAACGTGATTTTAACCAGGAAAAGAAAAGCTAAAGCTCAAATGAGTTTTTCTATGGGAGAATTCAAGGTAGGCTCGTTTCAAGTCTTAAAAAACAGCCTAGCCCTCTGCCGCAATGACAGCAGCAGCCCAGCGGCCACATAGACTGCGGGCAGTGCACTGGCCCGGGCGCGCACGCTGTGCACTGCCGGGCAGCAGTGCACTATTACAGTACCATAAAAAATATTTTTTATTTCTACACATTAAACTGAAAATAAAAGCATGTATTTTACAAGAAAATCCAATTTTCTTAAAATACTTAAATCATGTTCAAAATTTGAACAAGTTAATTTTCTCATATAATTATACAAGAATAGACAAAATGAATAACATGCTTCAAAAGAAATAAAATCATGTTATCATGCTTGTTCACATAAAACCATAGCCCTTACATCGATCCGGGCTATGATACCACTTGAAAGAAACAAAAATGCGAGTGGATCGTCCCGAGAATGCGCAAGCGAAAGCGGTAAATAAAAATGCACAAATTAAAAATCAAATTAAATAAAATCATGATTCCAAGGGGTGTACTCTTGGAGTTCTCGGGCATTTGATGTAGTTAATTAAATAAACAATAAATTAAAACAGGGCTTATGGTAAAATTAAAATTAGAAGATTCAAGAAACGTAAATCAAGGATTACCTTTACTTGATTTACTTCGAACTTTCTTTCGTTTATTTGTTCATGCGAGAATTCAATTTAGAAGCCCTCTAAAGACACGTCCACACCACACCGGATTATGGAATCCCTTAATTCAATTTGCTAGAAAAGAATAAGGAAGAAAAGATCACACCAAGTGTGTAGAAAAAGGAAGCGGCTGATTTGGAGCTCTAGGGTAGGAAATTAATATTTGTGTTGTGTTATCTTATTAGTTATTCAAAATAACTAATATATATACCTTGTATGAATGTATTAAAATGTGTCTATGTTCATTCTACAATCCAAAGGTAATATATTCTTTATTCCAAATAAAGAATGACTAACATAGCACTTTCCAAAAGTGATAATTGCTAGTCAATTTTTTCAACAAGCTTAATTAGGGTGCTTGGCCGATTTTATAAGATAAAAATACAAGGCCCAACTAATTTTAAATAAATCCAATTTAATTAAAATCAACCTAATTAAGTTCATCATATATTTAATCCAATTAAATACATGAGCCCAAATAAGCCTTTATTAGTTAATAAGTCTAACTTATTAAATAATAAGGCAAGCCTAATATAAATTAATCCTATTAATAATTTATCCTTGGGCTCTATCCAATGGATCTCTCTTATTTGTAAGTAATCCAATTACTTATTCAATTAATTCCTAATTAATTTCTTGTCCCTTCTTGGCGATTTGTGTGTGACTCTTTAGGTTCACCTTTCAGCTAGGTTTGGGCTAGTGTGAAACACTGTTATTAATTAAATTTAATTTGATTAAAAATTCTCGATCAACCCTTGATCAAGAAAGCCCGTCACTATGGGTGGCCGTCTAACAACAGTCCATTTCACTAGAGACTAGGCGAATATCTAAGTGAACTTTTAGGCTCTCGAGTTCATACAGGTATGGTCCTTCCTTTTACCATCTCCAGGCATTAGTCTAAGACATGAAATTGGGTGTAGGCTCCCATTCTGGACTACGTGTCTATGTTTAATAATTGAGATCGCATTACACCAAATTGCTTGACGTAGGAACCTTTTCCTATTCGACCAATGAGTGTAACCACAAGTTATAGAGCGTGACACATTTCCAAGTGCATAGAAGATACCTTTGTAATATATTGACAAGGGATGGATCCTCTTCTTGGAATTCACTGTCTTTGCTACATACTCCGACTGCACTGGTTAAGACATATGATGATCGTGTCTGTGACACAGTCACCTCCCGCACAGACCCAAGATATAGTTATCATATGCACGTGACTGCCGTGATTTCTCAAGTCTGAGGACTACTCCCGCACTATCGAAGCTGGGGATTCGATTCACACCAACCAAACCTCTAAGGCTTCTATATGACGATCGCAGGAGTCAGTTCAATCGATTCGACACCTAGCCAATCGACCCAATAAGGTTGCATAAACGTCCAACGCCTGTGACCGATAAAATACACTCATCAAATGAATGTGACTCTTAATGAAAGTCTCCTTAGGACACTCGATGTCCATTCTTGAAGTCCTCAACTTGGAACATTTCATACTCAACCATTGGTAGTTGGTTTTAGGACTGCCATCCAATGCGTAGTCCGACTGTTGTAGGATTGTTAAAATAGGTTGTGGTCTTTGTTGTAATGCTTAAAAGAAATGCAAACATATATGTAATGAGCATAATAAATGAAATGCCCATAGCGGTTACTTATTTTATTCACTAAATAGTATTACACAGAATCGAGTTATTATCAGAATAGATTACAGGTATGTAAATCTAATTGGCTTTCAGGTCACCTATTCTAACAATTGTTGTTTGTCATTCGCCAATCTTTATCAAATTAGATTAAATTGATGAATACGGTAAGTCTATCAAGTAAGCAGTGTGTTTCGTTTTACTTACCACTGATATAGAACAGGGTTTCAATGTCACAACGAAATACCCATACGCCGAAAGGTGAAACCCGTAGAGTTAGGCTGGGCATAGCTTTGGCAGCTATGAACCAACTCCTAAAGGCCGGTCTGAAATGTTCTAAGTTGAGGATCTCGAGGTCCTACAGAGAGTTGCAGTAAGTTCTGCAGTCATGTTTCGTCGGTAGGAGACATAGGTCGTTTGTGTAGTATTAATAGGTTAGTTGACAAGGTAGTTGGCGGACTGAACTGACTCACTAGAACTGTCATATGGAAGCCTATTAAGGCTTGGTCGGTATGACTGGGATTCTCGATTACGATAGTACGAGATTAGACCTCGGACTTGAGGAATCACTATAGTCATATGCATACGAAGACTATATCTTGGATATGACGAGTAGTGGCCATGTAGTGAGGCATGGTCATCATAAGCTTTATCCAGTGCAGCAGAGTTGGTAGCAAGGACGGTATATTCTAAGAGAGGATCTGTCTCTTGTCAGTATTTGAGAAAAAGTCTCTTATGCACTCTAAGATGGTTTAGACTCTAAAAGTCTTTTGCCAAACCGATTGATTGATCAAGGATAGATTTTCTAGATCAGACCAGTAGATAAAACACGTCTCGAGTATCAAGCATAGTTGCCTAGTCAAACATGGGAACCGACGCTCAATTTCATGCTCTAGACTAAGGCCGAAAGACGGTTGATAATAGGATCATACTCGCATGAACTTAGAGCATAAATGTTCACGCCATGAGGTTGAACCTAAAGAGTCACGCCATGAGGCTGAATAGAATAAATGATTGGATCATTTATTTAGACCAATGCATCAGATGAATGACATGAAATTTAATTAATTATATTAATTAGAATCTCAAGTTAGCCATTAAAATTAATTGGATTAATTTTATTAGGTTTGGTCCGATTTAGAAATTGGATTTATAAAATAAAAGAGAGATAATTAAAGGCTTGGATCCTTTACTTGGATTAAAGAATACTTTAATGTTGGGATTATAAATTAAACTAGGCTTGATTTAAAATTCATAAGACATGGTCTTGATTTAATTTTAGTTAGTCAAGCCCAGTCCATTAAAGTGCAAGTCCTAGGCCTTGGTTAGACCATGGCTAGGTTAACTCCTCCTTGGGTGTGGTGTGGACGAATTGGTGCCTTAAGGTGGATCAAAATCAGCCAGAAGGTGGCTTAGAAGTGTTAGATGATTGTTGGAGTCTTGCTCGGTCAAGACTCCTTGGTGTAGTGTGACTAGGTCACATATAAAACACTTAAAATCAACCCTAGCCATCTAAGAAACTGAATGCACACCTCAATCATGAAATTTTACTCTCTCCCTCTCCAAAAACTCTCTCATGATCTTAGAGATCGAAACAGAAACAAGGATCAAACATTAATGAATAACATTTTTTATTCTTGTGCTTCTGTGGTGGTTTTGCTAGCACGAAATCACCACATCCTTTTAGTTGTTGTGTGTTATTCTTTAGAGGATCTCCAGATCGAGATCTTGCCATGGATGGATCCGAAAATGGAAGCGGAGAGGAATCAGTGCTTTTAGCCGAACCAGAAAGACAACGAGGGTAAATTCCATTAACTTTTATGCTTCTCATTTTTTGTTATATTTTTCTATGGTCTTTGTTTTTTATTTTACACCGAACGCTCGGTAAAAGATCAAGGGTACACCCCATTATTGGGATTTAATTATTTGCGTTAATCGTAATTATTTTATTTTTCGCACTTCTGCCGCGCTTCACGGACTGATGCACTCCCTTCAACATTAGGGACATTCAATATTGACAAAGGCCTCCATTCTAATGAAATTACTATATAGGGCTTGCCAGGAGACTTTCTGAAGTAGTATTATTGAGAAGCTTATTGAGGAGATTGTAACATTATTTATTTTGTCTATGTACCTGAGGTATTCAAGATACTTTTGTATTTATCGACAACAACAAGCATTCTTCACTAAAAGAAGCACTACTTTGTCTGCTCGGACCACAGTCTGTCACTATTTCAATTTTGGTATGTGTGTCCACTGTATACCGTAGATCATATTTTAGATCAAGTGTAAAATCCTAGAACCTACCGACACGTATAAGTATTGGCACTCCCGCATCAAGTACAATTTTTGCTACCCAAAATCTTAATAATCATTCTCGATGAGACCTTGAGCCCCATATTAACTTGAACGTTGGAGACCCATCATTGGAACCCATCTTGATTGGCCCTAACACTCTCTTGTTTTGAAGAATTTGGCACACCTCTGAGAGCATATTTGGAGTATTAGGAGAAGTATAGACCTTAAACATTCAATATACTTATAGCAGACACATTACTAAATTTTCCAGGTACAACAATATTATATATATATGCATATAATTTTATGTAAATGTATATATACATACACACTGACATACATACGTTGCTATTTTCTACAGTTCATTCTCTAACATATTTAATATCTATACCATATATATATAGAGCAATGTGTATCCAATTTTGATGTGAATAGATTATCCTTGTCATATATAATGTTGTTCTTAGGGATAAGAACGTTACACAGATAATATACTAGAACTTAAAATTGAAAAAAAATATCAATCATCCTCACTTATATATATATATATATTGTTATAATTTTATGTGGCCCTATGACTATATTTAAAAGGCCCATACGGAATCCCACTCATTTGACCCAATTGCCAGCCCACAACTCGACCCTAGAACCCGACCCATCTACCTACTCACTTATATCTAACCCTAACCCTATCTCTTTCTCATTTTCACTCTCCTCACTGCGCCGTCTCCACTCTTCTCTGATGTCTTTTCCTTATTTTTTCACCAGTAAAATGGTGGTCTTCCTTTGCCAATGTAATGGATTAAACAAAGCCACCATAGCTCTCCTTTTCTGTCTCTTCTCTCGACCCTATAAATAGGGATTTTCTCCCCTTTGGCAACATACGGTTGAAAGTTGTGAATCCTTCTAAAGCCTTCATCTATTCTTAGTGAAATTACTTGAGTTGCGTCTTTGTGACAGAATGATAGAGAGATCTGAGTAATCGGAGTTGTGGTCAGGTTTCTGGCTTTGTGGTGTTATCGTAGGTTGGTGTTTGGGTGCGGTAATTATTTGTGACCGTGTTCCCTGATTTTGGATTTGGCTAAATCTGAGCCGATTTCATACAACGATTGTTATTTCTTTTATTCTTTTATTCATTGTTATTATTTGTTAAATCTGTAATATTTGATTTCTAATAATCTTAAGGAGTTCCATACTCCATTATTGTAATAGTTGGTTAGGTTATCTTGTTGATATCCACTCTTCAGTAGTATCAGAGCCTCGTCTCAGATCCTCGACTCGCCTAGTGGTGGTAACTCTTCAAACCTCTCCTTTAATTTCTGCACTTATTTTTTTGTCGTATTATCATATTGATCTATTACCGCGGTGCTTATCCCCCTAATATCCCACTTGTTCGGACCCTTGAGGTTGTCGGGTATCTAGTCGGGAGTCAGGCTGAAAAGGCCTTGGACTTGTGATTATCTCTATTGATCTGTTGTGATCTGAGTCTATTTCTGTTTATCCTCTGTTCGTTAAGAATATTACTATTTATTCTGTCTGTTGATACTTAAGATTATTACTAGTTATTCTACCTTCTGTGATATGAGATTATTACAGTTATTTTCTCTCATTTTTCGATTTGTGGTGATTTGAACTTTTCTTAAGATTATTACTGAAATTTGTCGTGATTCTTGATCTGTTATCAACTGCAATTTTTGTGTCCTATAATCTGATCTAAGATAATTTTTCATGGCTAATAATCCTCTGCAAAAACTTTTTTCTGAAATCTTGTTAAAATCTTTCTCTAAATTTCTGTTGCAAATTTTTCTGAAAAATACTTCTATAATTTTCAAAATATTTTTAAACTAAAATTTTTAAATGGTCGATTATAACCTATAGCCTTTTGATGGTAAAAGAGATTTGTCAATCTGGCAATAAAAAATTAAGGGAGATCCAACAAAAAGTTTTCGAAGCAATAGATGATAGGTATACTAAAAGTGTTTCAGAAGAAAAGAGATTAGAAAATGATGAATATGCCTACTCTTCCATTATTTTATATCTGTTTGACACTGTTCTTAGAAAAGTGGGTAAACAAAATTCTTCAAAAGAACTTTGGAAAAAAATAGAAGAATTGTACACTGAAACGTCTTTACCTAGTAAGTTTTTCTTGTTAGAAAAACTTTTCAAATATAAACTTGATTTATCTAAAAATATTGATGAGAATTTAGATGACTTCACTAAATTGATATAAAACTTATAGGTGATAAAAATATTGATGAATATTCCCCTGTTGTTTTGTTAAATGCTTTCTGAAACACATTCTGATGTTAAAGTAGCTACAAAATATGGTGGAGACAGTGTGAACCGAGATAATGTAGTAAACGGTCTAAAGAGTGAGGAGATAGATTTAAAAGCAAATAAACCTATTCAAAATCAACATGAGGTCAATTTTGCTAGGGGAAGACCTAAATTTAGAAACTCCTGTTTTAGACACAACAGTAGAAGCAAAAGTAGAAATAGAAGCAGGAGTAAATCTAGAACTAGAGATAATTTTTATCGAGATGATAAAACAAGAGAAAGACGTTGTTACAACTGTGGCATTAAGTGTGATTACATTAGGGACTGTAGAAAATCAAAATGGGATAATAGAGAAAGACAGTATGATAAAAAAGAATAAGGTGAACAATGTCTCTGATGATTTTGGTGAAGTATTTGTTATTTGCGAGGTTAATTCTGTGCACTTTATGAATAAATATAAATGGTTAATTGATTCTGGTTGAAGTTTCCATATGAGTCCTTTTAAAGAAATTTTCTCAAATTTTAAAAGTGAAAATTCTAGTTTTGTTTCTATGGCCAACGAAAAGCGTTGTGAGATTAATGGTCTTGGTGACATTTCTCTTAATTTCAAACAAGGTTATAAGTTAAACCATTAAAAACGTTAGATACGTTCCTGATCTTAGTCATAATTTTATTTCGTGTTCTGCCCTCGAAGAGGAAGGATTAGAAGGTAGATGGGGTAAAGGTGTAATAAAAATCATGAAAGGATGTTTAATTTTTTTTCAAAACAAAAAGAAAACGCACTTTGTATTTATGTTCGGTTACATATGATTCTATTGTTTCATCTGTTGGCATATGTGATAAAACTTCTCTGTGGCATAAAAGATTTTGTCATATAAGCTAAAAGGGGCTTGAACTGCTGAATAAAGAAGCAATACTTAATGACAAAGTTGATAAACAGCATCATGTGCGTTTTCCTACTACACCTTCCCTTAATCCCTCCATGTCATCTTACATTTTAGATTATGTACAAGATGATATTTGGGTTCCTTCAAAAGAACCCACCCATGGTGGAAACCGATATTTCTTGTCTATTGTGATAATTTTTCAAGGAAAGTTTTTGTTTTCTTATTAAGCATAAATCTGAAGTTTTTGAAATGTTTGAAAAATGAAAAACTCTGGTTGAAAACCAAACGGGAAAAAGATTGAAATCCATTCGTATTGATAATGGCCTTGAAGTTTGTAATCAAAATATCATTGATTTGTGTGATAAGTTCGGTATTGAAAGGCACAAAACCAATCCCTATACCCTTGTATCTTAGATCTATGTGAGAGATAATTGTGTCACTGACGTTATCATCATATGGCTTAACTAGTGTATTTGGAGTATATAGCGAGGACAGTGAGTTCCAAGAAGAGGATCCGTCCCGTGTTCGTATGTAACAAAGGTATCTCCTATGCATTTGGAGATGCATTTACGATTTATAGATTTGTGGCCACAATCGTTGATTGAATAGGAAAAGGAGGCTCCTATGTCGAGAAACTTGGCGTAACGCGATCTTAAGTATTAATCATAGATGCCTAGTTCAGGATTGGAACTAACATCTAATTCCATGCCCTAGACTAAGGCCAGGAGATGGTAGATGGAAGGACTATACCCGCATGGACTTGGCTACTTAAATGTTCACACGAAAATTCACCTAGTCTCTAGTGTCACGGACCGTTGCTAGATGGTCTCCCATGCTGATCGGCTTTCTTGATTGAGGGTTAATAAAAAAATATTAATTAAATTAAATTTAATTAATAATAGTATTGGACACTAACTCAAGTCTAGCTGAAAGGTGAACCTAAAGAGTAACAACAAAATCACCGAGAAAGAATAAAGCATTATTTTGGAATTAGTTCCATAAGATGTAAGTAAATGGATTACTCACACATGTGTGTTCATTGGATGGTTAGCCTGATTTAAATTTATCGGATTAATTTAAATTAGGCTTGTCTTTATTTAATTAATGAATTGAATTTTATTAATTAATAAGAGACAATTTGCGCTTGAGTAGTTAATTGGATTAAATACATAGTGGGCTCAATTAAATGGATTTTATTAAATTAGATTTAATTAAAACTCATTGGACCTTGAATTTATTTTATATAAAATCAGCCCAATGATTAAAGCCACTAGCAAAATTGATGGAGGGAAAGTTGACCAAAGAATTGCATTTTTGGAAAGTGCTAGCTTGGTCATATTTAGACTCTTTTCTATTTGGAATGGATTGAAAAGTTTTCTTATAGATAATAGAATGTATCTAGACACATTCTTGTTTATCTATTCAAGGTATAAAAATATATTTTGTGTATGATTATTAGGGTAATAATTAATTAGACAATACAACACAAAGAAAAAAATCCCTCTCCTTCTCCATCATAATTCGACCGCCCCTTCATCTCACCTAGGGTGAGTTTTTCAATCTTGATTCCAGCAAGTAAAGAAATCAAGGTCTCATTTTTTCGGTGTGGTGTTGATCATCTTTCGAGGATTCCTACGTTTGAATTCCGGTGAACGTTCAATAAAACTAACCCATTGGAAGCTCGAAATTTAAGAGGTAAATTTTGACCTTAGTATTCGCTTCTACTTTTACCGTAAAAAACATAGCCTCACATGATTATATCTCGTTGTTGCGTATTTTTCATACTACACCGAACACCCGGGAACTCCAACAGTACACCCCTTGGATTCGTTTGTTTTTTACTCTTCAAATTTTAGTATTATAAGTTATTATTTATCGCTTCCACTAGCGTGTTCTCGGCCCGCCACTTCCACCAGCGCCATCGGATGCTTCCCAGGTTAGGAAGTAGTGCTTCGACCACCCACACCACCTGAAACTACCGCACCATCCCCTGCCCCATAGACTCCTGATGATGCTGGAACATCTGGAGCTGCATAGGCAGCTGATGAGACGATACAACAATCTGCCACACCGGCGGCTGCTCCACTACCACCACCGTCAGTCCCCCCACCATCAGCGCGCCAGTACATCAGTCTTGATGACGCGAGGTAAATTTGTTTACCTAATTTTTGTAGTATTATTTTATCTTGAAAATGTCTAATATAGTATGTTCCTTCAGGTCTGCCAGTCGCTTCAACGAGCTCATCAATGTGATCGAGCGGGGACATTTTCCCCACCCGTGGCCCGATCTGAGGCAGGTGCCTCCAGAACACCAACATTTCTAGTTCGAGAGCATGAAGGTAATTAAATTTAAATTAATTTGATTTTATCTAATAATATAATTATTTAATGAATTTTATTAATGTTTTGTTTAATTTTATTATCACAGATGACCTACTGGTGGGACTATGATGATGAGTCCACGTTCCGGGTCTTCCACATGTCCGCTGACAAATACATTTGGAAGACAGTTTTCGTCACCCGATCCAGCCTAGTCATGCCACTCTGGTTAGCCTACGAGGTATAGCTCCAAATCAAAACGTACTGGGCTAACGAGGACTTCTAGCATGAGTCCTCGAAGAATAAGGTGAACAAGGCGAAAAACCACACGACGTCCTCAATCGTGTACCAAGGGGAGAGGGTCTTCCTCTACCGGCACGCACAAAAGAGAATTGGTAAGTAAATAATAGTTTTTTATACGCTTTATCACTATTTTATAAAGACGATGCTAACTGTTTTTTTCTTCAACAAAAGGCAGAGCTTGGTCAGCATCCAAACCAGATGGAATTATTCAAAAGGGAGTACAAGAAAAAGAGGACGGCGGTTGGAGCGGGCCGAGGGCGTGGATGTGGCGGTAAGTAGCTACATTATTAATATTATTTTTTAAAAAAATTAATTCTTGGTTAGAAGTACTAATAATTTTGTTTCTTTTTACAAGAGACGTTCCACGAGCTACTGGAGAGTCCTCAACCTCAGCCCAGGACCGAGAACTATGATGGCCCCGCAAATCAGAGGCTTCAGTGGGGATAACAGAACAACAAATGTTGATGGTTGTAGTCGGGGTCAAGAACAAAGGCCAAGTATTCGGCCTTGGTGTTGAGGCCCACATCTCCAGCCGCATATTCACATCACCATCGCCACTGCCAACCCCAAACCCAACAATGGAAGACCGCATCGGTTGCTTTGAAATTATTATGGCCATGATGAGGGAGATGCGGGCCTCCTCCTCCACTGCAGCACCACCTCCAACAGACCCCCCGCCTCGAATCAGGACGATATGGACGTCGCTAACGAAGAGGGGTTATATTAAGTTTGATATTTTATTATTTTTATAATTAAAAGTTTTTCATATTAATATAACACTTTTCTTAATTATTCATGTTTCATGATCTTTATTACATTCTATTTGTTTATATTTATTCAGTTAATTAAATTTATAAATACAATTAATCAAAAATTCCTTAAATTATATATGAAAATTTACGAAAATATATAAATTTATTTATTTATTCAAATTTATTATGTAATTAATAAATTATAAAATTATAAATAAATTGTAAAATTTAAAAATTAGGAACGATTTTAGTATGGTGAAGAAAATGTTACAAATTTAATAAATAACTGTTTCAAATACCATTACTAAAACAGTTCTAAACATGTGTTCCTAAACTACACTAACCTTTTCAAATACCATTACTACAGCCATTTCAAACAATTGTTCCTAATTAGTGGCTAACTGTTCAAACTACCATTGCTATTTCAACTTCTCAAATGTGTTCCAAATTAAGAAAACCCATTCCTAATATAATTACTAAAATAATTCTACAAACGGATTCCTAATTAAGTCTACCTGTTCCTAAATCCGTTGCACAATACAATTTCAGAAATCATTACTATATTTATTGTTAGAATAGGTGACCATAAAGCCAATTGGATTGGCAGTTTTGGGAATCACTTAATAATCTTTATGAATGTGATATTATCTTGATGAATGTAGTTATCATTCATCTAGATACCATGTGTTTGTTGTGCTTAACTATATACGTTAAATATTGTTTCAAAGTCAAAACAAATACCCACAGGCTAATTGAATAACCCATGTAGTTGAGATGGGAATTGGATGGCATCTGTAAACCAACTTCCGGGGATTGGTCTAAATGTTCCAAGTTGAGAATCTCAAGACTAGGCATCGAGAGTCCTATAGAGACTTGCACAAAGTATTGTATTCATTAGATGAGTGACGTGTTTCATCGGCAACAAACATGGGATCTTTATTCAATTTTTGTGGATTAGTTCACAAAGTGATTAACTGATTGAACTGACTCACTGGAATCATCATATGGAAGCCTTGGAGGCTTGTCAGTATGAATTGAATTTTCAATTCTAATAATACAGGATTAGTTCTTGGACTTGAGGAATCATGATAGTTGCATGCGTATGATGGTTATATCTTGGATCTGGTGAGAGATGACTTTGTCTTCGATGTGGTTATTATAAGCCTTGTCCAGTGTAGTTGGAGTATGTAGTTAGGATGATGGATTTCAAGATAAAATCCATCCCCTATCAATGTACGATGGATATATCTACTATGCGCTCTGAGATGATTTAGACTATCTAAGTGTATGGCAATAGCGACTGGTCGAATAGAATATGATTTCCTTTGTTGATCAATAGAGTAAACGCATGTCAAGTATTCAAATTGTTCCCTGGTCCAAGATGGGAATCAATACCCAGTTCCATGCCCTAGACTATGACCGGGAGATGGTCGATATAAGGACCGTACATTTATGGAACCCGAGAGCCTAAATGTGCACGTCAACATTCACCTAGTCTCTAGTGCCATGTACCGTTGCTAGACGACCAATTATGGTGATGGGCATTTTTGATTAATGGTGAATTGAAAAATAATTGATTTAATTTAATTTAATTAATTATTTGTATTGGACACAATGCCAAAGTCTAGTTGAGGGTGAACCTAAAGAGTCACAGGCAAATCACTATGAAATTGGTAGAATTAATTTGGAAATAAATATAGAAGAAACGAATTAATTTAATTGAATTAAATTAATTTAAGAAAAATATACATAATTGGATCAATTATTTGAGAAAGTCCATTGGATTTGGCCCTAGAATTAATTAATTGGATTAATTAATTGTGGAATTAATATCTTCAAATTAATTATTAATTTATTGATTGGATTGATTAATTAGTGATTGGACTTATGTTTATTTAATTGGATTAGATAAAATTTTGAATTTCTATAAAGTTTGAAATTGATTGGATTAATTTGAAATCCATAGATATTGATTGGACTTGATTTAATTTATTAAATCAAGACTGGTCAAATCGGTCTATAGCTTGAAGTCCAAGTCGATGGATAAATGCATGTTGAAGCAAGTTGGAAAGGAGTTTCAACTCCTCCACATGGATAGGCCATGATGGCTTGGTGGTGCATATAGTGTGCATGTGTATGTATAGTGGTTATCTTAGAGATAACTTTTGGTCTTTTTGATACAACAAATAACACGCATGTTTTGCTCAACTCTTTGGCTTTCACTAACCCCATAGCCATTAAAATTCATTTATGTTTTTTATATTTTTAGTTTTTCTTGAATTAGATTCAAGTTAAGAACAAGAGAAATTCGTATACACTGATCAGTAGTGTAATACAATTTTGTTTCTTCCTCGATCTAGCATCTACCTAGTAGTAGATCTAGATTTGTTTCTATAAGTGTGGTGTGAACAACTTAGAGGGGTTCTAATTTAGATCCTAAAGTGAAACGGAAGATGAACTAAAAGGGAAACAACGCTCGTTGTAGTTCTTCATAAGAAAACCAAAGGTAATGTTTCGATTTAAATTTCTTGAACCTTGTGTTTTCTCCATTAGGCACACTTTCATGCATATTTTATTTGCTATCATTATACATTTGCAAACACCGAATGCTCAGGAATTTCAAAAGAAACACCCATTTGAACTATTTTACTTAATTATGTTATTATTCACTCCATAACGATTCTTCCAATGGCATCAGAGCCCGGTTCGGTATTGTGGCTTTAGGATTAATATGGCGTTTATGTGATAAGTATGATCAATATGTTTAATTTGCTTTTGGAAAGCATGTTATATGGCTTTGAGGCATGGTTACGAGTCTAGAAAATATGTATTAATTTTGCTTTTAAATTATGGATATCTTTTTTGAAAATTAGATTTTTTTTAAATGCATGATTTTATTTTAGTTTTTAATTGCAAAAAATAAAAAAAATATATTTTGTACATTGATGTATAGGGTTTGATATCCATTTTTAATTGCATTATTATTATATATTTTCTGCATATAATTATGTTATTTGTTATCATGTGAATGTGTTTATTTGATTGCATGTTTATATTTTATATAACTGTGTTGTAATTGTTTATTGGATAAACAATGGGGATGATCACAAAGCCCATGACCCATATATATGGTTTCTTTATGTTGGGTGAGGCCTGCGGGCCTCTTTGTTTCTTTTTATTTTTTATTTCTCTTTTTCATTTTAAGCCTTGGAATAATAAGGTTTTCTTCCTCCCTTTCTATGTACTACCCCCAACTTGTGATTGGGTTTCTTATTTCAATTATAATGAGTGTAGTTAGGTTGTGAGGATTTTATTTTTGAAATAAAATGTAAGGAAGCATTTCCATGGTGATGGAAGCCCGAATAAGAGGCCCGTTGGATGGAGCCACGATGGAGAGCCCAAAAGAACAAAGAGGCGTTACAAGGCCCATTAAAATGGTAATGGGTTATAACTTTGTAATAGAGTAGGCCACCCTAGATCGACCATAGATGCATTGTAGGCTCAGTGGATAGCATAGGATTAGGCTTCTGATCATCCAATAGGGGCGTGCTAGGATTATTTTTCATATATTGTATGTTCTAATATCTGAAGTATGATATATTTGGAATGCATTTTTTTATACTCAATGATTAAAACTGGTACATGCAAAAGTTTCATAAGGATGAGGTCTCAGTTAAAATAAATTTAACTCACACTTGGATGGTCCAAATCAAATGTTAGGCCCATAACGGATTAAAATTCAAATGGTTTAATTAAATCCAGACCTTCCACCCACAATAATGTGGTGTGCATGCTACTTTCACCCATTCGTGATTTCACGAGTCGTGTCATGTTTGGAATGGAAGAAAGTTACACTATTGTTGTCAACAAATGGAATATACTCATGTTCCCTGTCTCACGAGTCATGGGGGGCAGCTGTTGAGATATCCGTTTGGTTGATGGGTCAAGTCTAATGCTGAATAGCTTGATCCACTTGAAGTCCTCGGGATTACGTGAAGAAGCAAGGTAAAGTAACATGGGGATCTCATTGAATGAGAATGGGATAGGTTACCTCCCATAAAACTTTTTTTCAGTGTCAATCGTAGAAGCGGGGCTGAGAGAATTGCATTTGTGGACTCCAAACCCACTAGAAAATGATTTTTCGTAAACCCCACTTGAGAGTGGCGGGATTTTTTAAGAAAGTGGACAAGTTAATGACTGAAGACCATGTCTTAAACTTAATATTTAGTATTACAATAATCTACTAAATTTCGATTTATATTTGATGTAAATGTCTTAGAATCCACTCACTGCAATTACTGAGTCTAATAAATTTAATGAACAAACTACATTGATTGGCTGCAAAATCTTAGGATTGTCCTAGATTTTGACAATCAAACCTATGTTCTGGATTCCTCGGGCCTTGCCAGAAGGGTCCACATTCGAAGAACATTTTATGTTCTAGAAATGGCATGAGGACAACTGAAAGATTCATAGTATCGTACTGGCGTCAATGACTAATGACATCTAGAAACAGTACGATAAGCTATGATGATGTCCAATCGATAATGCTCCGCATGAGCCAGGTTTATGCGGTTGTGGACCGGCATATTAGATATGCTGTGACAAAAGCATTTCTCGGTGTCAAGATGATTGAAGGGTCTTTTGTATAAGAGCATGGGGTTTAGATGCCATCCCTTGTGGAGAAGCTCTAGGCTGATCTTGAAAAAGGAACGTACTTTGACATGATCCTTCAGTCTCTTCCTCTCTCCTTTGACCCGTTTATTGTGGCCTATAACATAATGAGTTTGACAAAGACCTTCATGATTTAATAAATATATTGGTCCAGCACGAGGCAATAATTGAAAAGTCTGCACCGTCGGTATTCGTAATGGAGGCTTCGACCTTAAAATCGAAAGACAAAGTGGTCAGACGCTGGGTGAGGAAGAAGGACAAGATAGAATCAGCTACTGCAAGTGATCAAAGCACTCCTATTGCCCCGCTGGGCATGGAAAAAGGAAGAGGAAGGCGGTTCGACAGTGATGGATTCCAAAAGATGTTTGCATTGATAGTTGTGAAAAGGGGTAATGGAAGAGGGAGTGTCCTAAACTCCTTTATAATCAAGGTATAATTTGTTATTGAGCCTTAACATAACTACTATTATATTTCTTGGGTATTGGATACCGGTTGTAAAGCTCATATCTCCAAATGGTTTGTAGGTGATGAAAAGGAGTAGAAGCTGAGAGAAATGGTCCTGAAAATGGCAATGGCAGGGTTGTTGCTACTGTCGTTATAGGACTAGATAGGCTTAGCTATTATTGATCATGTTAGGAGAAACCTGATAAGATATAATAAATGTAACTTAACAAGATCAAATTATATTTTTCTGTTGTTGGACAATTTGGATTACATGATGTTGATCTAGGATAGTTATTTCATTTGACAAAGAATGGTTATTCTTGTCTGATAGATTGTTTACGTAATTATTTAAACACTATCTCGTAATTGAATTATGAGTGCTCAAAACAAATGGTAAAAATGAATAATCAAGATAAATTCATACATTTGGCATACGAAGCTAGGTCACATTCCTCTACGCATAAGAAAGTTGGTGAATTCAACGAGTCTAGAAACAGATAAGTTGAGTCTACAAATATGCAAGTCCTTCCTGAGCAAGATGAGGACCGAGAAGCACTTTGTAGGACAAAGTCTGCTAGCAATGGTATATTGGATTGGATCCAATAAGACATCTATGAGTCATTGAATACACAATGCTAGAAGGGCATTAACAAGTCTAAGTACCTTTGGAAGGTTCGGAGAATTAGACTTGAAGTGAGAAGCAAACTAGTTGCAAAATTAAATTCTTCAATTAGATCGAGATAGTGTGTATTTAGTGGGGATTCTTGAAGTATTTGACTAGAATGAAATTCTCACTCAATGGAGTTCTTCTTTGGAGTGCCACAATTGAACGGTGTCTCTGATAAGGGAGGGATCGAACCTTGTTGGACTTTGATCAATTGTTCTTTCATTAAACTACCTTGACCCATGTGGCATGAAAAGCTTGTTTCCACAAGCACTTTAGTATATGGGATGGTCCTGCATACATTAAGAGACTAGTGGGAGGCAAACTAGGTTGGTACAAGTTCATTTGTTAAACTAAGGAAAATTGGATTTCATTAGATTACTGACGTGAGGAGTAGCTCCTTGAGGAATTAAGTGGAGAGACACCTCAGTCAAACGTAGCAAATATCATTTGTAATGAAATTCTTCCACAAACTTACCATATTGCAGACTCCCGAGGGATGGCTAGAACACCTAAGTTACCTAATATGTACAGGTTTTTGAGTCTGACCAGTCAATTGAATTATTATCCAAAGATATAAAGAGAAACAATATAGGACATCGGGTCAGATGAATGGCATGGAGCCTCCAACATGGAGTGTAAACTAGGTTTGAACCAACTGAACTGACTCGCGGAAGTTGTCATATGGAAGCCTTGGAGGCTTGGCCGGTATGACTAGATCGTCCTGGCTCTAATAGTATAGGATTAGTCCTTAGACTTACGGAACCATGACAGTTGCATGCCTATGATGGTTGTATCTTGAATTTGACGAAAGATGACCGTATCTTGGATGTGCTCATTACAAGTCCTGTTCAATGCAATCAGAATATGTAGTGAGGACGACTGGTTCCAAAATAGAATCCGTCACCTGTCAGTATTAGACAGTTGGGTCTCCTATGCAATTTGAGATGGTTGGAGATCTTAGAGTCTGTGGCCATAATGATTGGTTGAGTAGGGAATGGTTTCTACATCAATCAATAAATCAAACCCATCTCGAGTTATCGAGCATAGTATCTAGTCCAGGATGAGAATCGATGCCCAATTCCATGCCCTAGACTTAGATCGGGAGACGGATGATGGAAGAACCATAACCGTACGGTACCTGGGAGCCTAAATGTTCACGCCAACATTCACCTAGTCTCTAGTGCCATGGACCGTTGCTTGACGGTCACCCATAGTGACCAAAATTTTCGATTAATGGTTAATTGAAAATAAATTAATTAAATTAGATTTAATTAATCATTATGTTGGATACAAGCCCAAGTCTAGCTGAGGGTGAACCTAAAATGTCACACACAAATCACTATGGAATTGGTGGAATTAGTTTTTAATTAGTTGAAGAAGAAATGAATTAATTTAATTGGATTAAATTAATTCAAAGAGAATATATATAAATGAATGGATCATTTATATAGCAATCCATTTGATCGATAGCTCAAGAATTAATCATTTGGACTAATTAATTTTTGGGCTTGACACTTTAAAATTAATTACAATAATTTATTAGGTTTGGCGTAATTGATTGGATCAATTAATTAGTATTCGGCTTAGATTTGTTTAATTAAATTAAATGAATCAATGGACTTTGGTTGGACTTGATTTAATTAGATTGTATCGAGTCCAGTGCATATTTGAAGCCCAAGCCCATTTGAGGGTGGTTGGAGCAAGTTAAGAAGGAGTTGAAACTCCCAATCATAATGAACATGATGGAGGAGTTATTTCATCATGGTTGGAGGTTATATGAATATGGTTGTATAGGTTACCTTGGAGGCAAACTTAGTGCCCGTTTGGTTGTGTTTTAATTTTCATTTTCAGTTTCTAACAATTTTATTTGTGTAAAAATAATTTATTGGTTTCTGTGTGAGAACTGAGAATATGTTTGGATTAGTTATTTCCAAATATAGACATATAGGTGTGAGAATTAAGAATATAGGTATATGTATTTTTTGTTTGACTGAAATTATTATGAGGGTTGACCAAAATCATTGAATATGAGAAATTATAAAATAATCAAAATGCCTCTTGCCATTTTCTTTTCGTTTTTCAGTAAATTTCTTTTGTTTTTTTGCTTCATTTAAAGTATAACAATTTTCTTCATATGATGGGCTAAAGTTCAACATTTGCATTGCTCCTTCCCATACAAATTTGCACAAAATGAAGAGAAGAGATACGGGAACACTTTGGTACATAAATTTGTAAAATGACTATATATAATTAATATGACTGAAAATTAAAATAAAAAAAAATCACAAAAAACTGATTACCAACTAACAACATTACTAAATTTGAATAGTTAGAAAAATAGACTGATAACCCTCAGAAATCATATGCAAATCACCATCAGAAAATTACGACAACACCCCATGTCAATACTACCGCCACAAATAAGCACTAAATCATCGCGCATTACCACATAAGGCATATATACATCTAAATTATCCCACAATTGATGGAAAATCAAATGTTTATACTTGGTGATCCGGTAAAAAACCCGCAAGAATTTGAGGATTCGTTCGTCTACTTTAAAATGTCAAAATTATCTACATTAATAGTAATTTTGCAATTGTCCACTTACAGTATTTCTGCGAGAATTGAAAATATGTTTGGATTATTTATATTAAACCTAAGTATAAAGATGTAAAGATTTAAGAATATATTTGGATTAAATATTTTTTTTTTTCTGAAATTAATCATGTGGTTCACGAAATTTGAAGAACATGACCAGTTATAAAAATATGAAATTTCACCTTATCATTTTCTCTTCTTCTAAACAAAAAACGAAAATTCACCTCATAATTTCACAAAATATAATTCAACTTTATGTCATTGTCAACCCTCACACTATGATCTTTCAATTTCATGTGATTCGAAATTCATAAAGTTGGGGAATGCTGATACATTTCTTCAGTTTTGAATATCTTCATCATTAACTTTACACACATGCCACTACTTTGAATATCTCCTAGGTATAAAAGCTCCAGTTGAGTATAAAAGTTGCAGTATAACTCTAGTATAACTTTGTCAGAAGTCATTCTAGGATAAAAGACAAATAATGGTATATACCAAGATCAAAATGCACTTTTGCCTTATTTCACATTGTAACCGAAATTTTTAAGTTATTTATTTTTTGTTTCCTTTTGATTCTGCTATCTTTAATGTAAATTCGATAAATCATACTAAGAAGTTTTATCCATCTATATATAATTCAGTAATTTTATTTTTAAATTTAGAGAGTATGTCTTGTTTCTTAGAATTACTATCATTCGTAAATTAATTTAATAAATTCCCATTTTCCCCCAACTTTTATTTGCAACTAAACGATTTAGGAGAAAGAAAAGCAAGAATATGAAAACGAACATGAACATGAAATTCTTGTACGAATTACGATAGGCAATCTAGTAAAATCACTATATATAATAATTTTTTTGTTATATATTTTTAATTATACACATAAAAATAAATAATACAATATACAAAACTTATATTACATCTCAATTCGGAGTCCATTATGTCTTGAAAGATAAACATAATTTTTTTATGTTGATAATATAAATAAATAAATAATAGTAGAGAATGCAATCGTCAATTAACACTATTTGGTAGTTGTAATTTTACAATAAATTGAATGTGATTTTTCTTCACATCAATTTATTGTCAAACATGATGATATATATTTATTTGATATGAAAATGATGGTTGGGAGTTATTAGTCATGTGAAGATGGTTGTGCATCATCACACGAGTTGTATTGGTAGTGGAAGCAATTGTTCCCTCTTGAAGCCAGACTGCAGCCACTTCAAATATGCCCGCAATTCATTATAGTTGGTCATGATGTATTTTATTATGTTTTTACTAGCAAGTCCCTACCATTTTGTCTATTTTCCACGCAATCATTGCTTGCTCACTCTCTATAAATACCATCTCCATGCAAACATCCATATGATAGAACAACCTTGCTGTTCATTTTTTTTTATTTACAATCCTTTGCAAACCTTCTTCAATTTCACCTATTTAATCATGTGGCCGAATGGCTACTACTTCCAATCACAAGTTTTATACAACTGCAAATGGACACGAAAAATGGAAAACATGCTCGTTCAAGCTCTCATGGCCTCAAGAATGTTGGAATTTTTCAGGCCGCCTCAAACAAGATGCACGCCGTACATTTGGCCATTTACGTCGTGAACAAGGCTTTCACGCCACGAATAACGTACAGCTGGGGTTATAGTCGGTTTGACAAACTTCGTGAGCGCTTCTACACATTCCAATGGGTGGAAAATCACCCTGGCGTCGTTTGGAATCACGACGAGCGCAAATTGACAATCGAAGATGGCATGTGGGATCAAATTTGCAAGGTATATATTTAAGTATTTTAAGTGGTTTGCGTTTATAATTCTTATTGCCAATTTTTTTTATTTATTTTCGAAATTGATAGTCCTTACTGTGCAATGCTATAAATGAACAGGAGAAAAAGCTAGCCAGATGCAACATCAATGCATACGAGCCTTTATGGGATGAACTCTGCGAGCTATTCGATGACGATGAAAACAAGACAATCTGGATCAATGATGACGAAGAAGATGCTGATGATCAATTAGGTGCAAATCCAGGTTGGGCTGATCCCCCATGCAATGAGCTTGTAACTGTTATTTTTTATTCTGTGTGCGTGCATGTTTCGGATAGCTCGGACGACTCTTCAGCATTAGGTGCGCTTTTCAAAGATCTGTACGATTCTGACACTGAAGCTGACTCTGCCTACCAAATCCTCCCAAGAACGACGGCAGAAGCTCGTCAAAATCCTCGACGCCGAATGAGCCACCAAATGAAGGCTGATGATGCTTGTGTTTATGTTTGCTTCTTTCCATTTTTTGTGTGAATGGTGGACTGTAAAAGCTTTGATGGTGTAAGGGTTCCACTCTTGTAATGGTGATCGATTTTGCTTACTTCTAAAAATGATGTTTATGTTATTCTTTTTTATTTCGGCACATGTTCATTTACCAATGAAAAAAAAATGCGTTTATAAATATAAATATACATAAAATATACATAATTTCTCATAAATTTATATATATACTTTACATACGTGTATCCTAATAAAATATGCATTTATTCAAAATTCTGTATGAATTATTTTATATAATCATGTAGTCAAAACAATTTTTGTATTATATATAAATATACATAATTTCTCATAAATTTATATATGTAGTTTACATAAGTGTATCCTAATAAAATATCCATTTATTTAAAATTCTGTATAAATCATTATATATATTCATGTAGTTGGAGTAATTTTTTGTAAAAATATCATTTCCATTTATTTTTAAAAATTATGTACATAAATAAAATGTGCCCCAGTTACTACTATTAAAGTAATGATGTGGTACTGCTAACTTCAACCATTATTTTTTATGGAGAATTTTAATAAAATAAACTCTAAAATTTGACTTTTAAAATTCCTATTACAGTAAAATGATAGAAATTATAAGCAGTGACAATATTCAAATTATAAGTTTAATATTTTTGGAGAAAATTGTTATGGAACCTGTGATCCACTTCCAGCGTAATCTATAGTTTGGTCTTATGTAAACGGTAAATGTGATATTCCTGTATGTATGAACTTAGTCTGTTTGGGTAAGATTGTAAGTGATGAGCTTTTCCTTAAATATTTTTTACGATATAGGATCTGAAACAATGCAAAAATTAACAAGGCTTTTGAATTATTGTCAATTAGTTAAAGTCCAGATTTTATTAATTAGTCATTTAGTTGATTTATTATTTTTTTGTATATTATAAATTGAACTTTGATAAGTTAATTATGTTTTCATCAATTAATTTGCAATTTATCTTCTTTATAATTCGCCTAAATTTTATTAACAAAATTTGAGTAGTATGTTAATATATTATTAAACTCATACTTAAATTTTGTTCTTAGTAATTTTCTTCAATATGACTATGATTGTCTTTTAGTTTATAAAAGTAATACTTATTCATTTATTTCAATTGATATATCTCTTTGCATATATATATGAATTTTTTACTTTTTTTAATATTGATGCACTTTAATTTAAGAACAAAATGTATTTGTATTATTTATCTAAAAATATCTCTTTCATTTGACTTCGACGTAATTAAAATTTTATGAGATATTAATTATTAATTAATTTAATCCGTGCACGGGCACACTCTCTAGTTTATATATATGTCCAGGTTTATTTATAAAAAATTTCTATTTTTTCACTAAACAATCCAACTTTAGACTCTTTGCTTTCCTATTCTTGCTGCTTATTGTAAAAACTCTGGACATGTTTTGCTTCAATGTCAATATTCCTCACATTTTATCGCTACTTCAAAAGCACAAGCCTTTGCGAACACTACCCTGAATGACTCACACCTTGAGACTCACAATCTTGACTCTCGTGCAAGTTAACAATATATAAACTATTAATATTAGCAATTTTACATCTATATTATTAATTAGGGTTAATTACACTTAAACCTCCTATGAAAATGTGAAACTACACTTCCCCAATCCCC
>NW_011628101.1:16941-38633 GCF_000512975.1 Sesamum indicum | reverse complement strand
ACTAGATTGTTATATCTTATATGATCCCTAATATGCAAGTAAGCTTGTTAGCAAACTTCCTTTCCCTTAATGCACTTGTCTCTAATTCTCCTTTTTTGAATAAATTTTTCTTTTGGTCATGTAGATTTCTGTAGTTGCTAGAATCCGAACTGTCTTGGCATATGCTACCCACACATTCTTCCACGAGCATGGTTTCGTTTATGTGCATACTCCTATTACCACAACTAGTGATTGTGAGGGTGGTGATGTTTCAAGTTACAACAATAATAAGTGACGCAGAAAAATTAGAGAAGGAGCTAAAAGAGAACCCTCCTCCTTGATATTCTGACATAAAGGCTGCTAAGCTTGTTGTCAAGGAGAGAGGAGAAGTTGTAGCCAAGCTAAAGTTTGCTAAAGCAAGTAAGGAGGAAATTGTTGTTGCTGTTGCTGAGTGTACCAACGCTAAAGAGAACCTCTCAAAGTTGCATGAATGGTACAAGTTGGCTGAGAGATGGAAGTTCGGTGGTGGCATTCCCAAGAGGGATGGAAAAGTTGATTATGCTGAAGGCGATTTCGGCAGGCAAGCATTTTTAATGTATCAGGACAACTATTGAAACATATGCATGTGCTCTCAGTAGTGTGTATATCTTCGGGCCAACATTTCGAACAGAACAATCGCATACTCCAAGATAGCTTGCTGAATTTTGGATGGTGGAACTTGAGATAACATTTGCTGCTATAAAGGTGTGCTAATTGTAAGCTTTTTTGTGTATTCGTACATAATTTTGGATACACATGAAAAAGAAAGCAGTTCAACTTTTTTTCTATCATGCTACATATTCCACTCCTTGAGAAATACATAGAAATGATCTTATAGGGACAAATGCATGCACACTGAAAACTTTTGTCTGCACTAAAATGACTAATTGTGTAAAATCTATCTCGATGCAACATATCCTCATTTTTCTGTGACCCGCATTCAGTAGGAGTGTGTTGCTAATATTTTCCTATCCTTTTGGATAGGATAAGTTGATCTAAATCTACTAGTTTTGTAACTTTGTCAACAGATTCTTTTTCCTCATCTATACCTATAGTTAAACGGCGAGATTACTAATCCATATTTCTTTAAAAGCCGACACTGAACAACCATTTCTTGCTATCCCAGAAACTTGCAATTGGCTATTATTTTTCTTTTTAAATTCTTCTAAGTATGCTCTAGCATAGCAGATAATAGAGTTGACACTTTTGTAGGATAATATGAACTATGCGGAAGCATATGTCATGTTTCTTTACCAGTGGTTGCTTGACCATTGCTATGGCGATATGGAGGTCATTACCAAATTTATTGATAAAACTGCTCTCCGATAACTTGAAATGGTTGCAAAATCCAAGTTTCACAGAGTCGCTTATAGTGAGGCAGTTGCCATTCTTGAGGAAGTAGTGAAAGTGAGGAAATTTGAGAATAATGTAGAATGGGGGATAAATTTAGCTTCTGACCATGAAAGGTAAATTGCCATGTCTTCTATCCATCATCTTCAATTCATCAACTCATTGCTTATATGTGATCGATCCTCCCAAATTATGATAACAAATATTGTCTATAACCATGCAAAAGCAAGCAAAGCCAAAACTATGAAAGTCAATGAAGAAAATAAAACTGTTGCTGCAATGGATGTGCTTGTACCTAAGTTAAGCTCTTATTCTTCTCTCTCCTTTTCTCCCCTTCTCTCTATAATACATTATTTTTCGAAGTAGATTGAAATCTTATGGGTAATTCTTTGATAAAGCTTGTTATGAATTTTCAATAATTTGACCACTTGTACTTGCTAGAGGGGGGAAATTATTGGTGGTAGCCAAAGATAAGAGAATTACGAGGTTCTCAAACAAAGGTAAGAAAAACTTCGTTAACACAATATCTTGATATCTGATAGACACTTTGCAAACTCCCTACCTGAAGTTTAGGGTTCTGTCATATTGGAAACAATAGTAATTTTATATAGCTAGATTCTCCTTGTGAAACTACAGGAAATTCCATAGAGCTAGCCTCCTTTATTTCTCTTGTCCTTCTTAGGAACATATAAACTTGTGTAGTATTTTCAGCTTAATTTTTTATTTTTTATTTTTATTTAGGGTTTTGAAAAACCAAAATAGCAGAGAAGGAGGTCAAGAAACAAGGAAAAGAAGTTAATCGACGACTTCTCTGTTTATATCTATGTAAGTATCTTTCTAGCTCCTTAATTTGTTTATATTTATGTAATTATTTTATTTTTATGGTGTTATTCAGCCTGAAATATTTTTGGTGGATGTGAGCTTTTGTGGATCTGTGGTTGCATGTGGTAGTTTGTGGATTTTTTGTTTCCACTGTGTGAATCTTTTGGCATGAGGAATGATAATTTTGATCAAAAATAAGAAAACTGATATCAGTTTTCGAGAAAGCATGTGAAAGTCAATCAATCAATTTTTGGATAATTTTAAAATTTTAACAGTTCACTAGATTGTTATATTTTATATGATCTCTAATATGCAAGTATAATTGTTAGCAAAGTTTCTTTCCCTTAATGCACCTATCTCTACTTCTCTTTATTGGAATAAAATTTTCTTTTGGGTGTCTGTTGTGTGTTGTGTATTTGTAATGACTCATTCTCTTCTTAGTTATATATAGCTTTCTTACTTATCTCTTTTAAGCATTGCATTGGTCATTGGTATTTACGTGCAGACGTCTTGTGACTCTTGCCATATCCATGCATTTGACAGTTGGTTTGTATTTGAATGTTTTTGAACCGCATAGGTGAGCAAACTTGTGGACTTGTATAAGGGAAGTTCGGAGGAATAGTTGCTGAAGGCGTTAGAGCTTGAGGAGTCATCAAAGCCTTAGAAGTAAGCCTGTTTGTAATTTATTTTATTCAAAATTGCAGAATGACCCACAATACACATCCTCTTATGTACATGCAGTAGTTTTGGTAGAGGAATTGCAAACTTATCTATTTTTCTTAATGCATGGTTGCCATTAATGGAATGTGTATGAGGTGGCAACGAGGCAGAATACTACAGCTGAGTTGGGAGGGCTAGGGCTTTGAAAACAATAACACACATGATGATCAAAGAAAGTAGAAAGTCTTTGCAAAGTGATAATGGTGGTAAAATGTTTTCTTGGCTCCCACTCTTCATTTCATTCACTAGATATGTTTCCTTATGTGTGTTTGTAATTTTATCTTGAAATCTTGATATTCATCATTTTTCACTATGGTGCAGTACTTTTCTTTACATCTGGAAAGTTTGTTCTTTTGAAAAATATTCTTGGATGGTTTCCAATTGATTTACTGTTGTGGGTGTTTCTCATCTTTTTGATTCAGATGTACTTCAGTGTAATCTCATTCGAGTAAACAATATGTATTGCTCTTTATGGTATATCGAGTTTTGTTAGACATATTTGATTGTTGGAATGTCAGTATGAACGTGTCATAGTTTAGCATTTTGGGGTTAGAGTCTTGGTTCAATTGGAAGTACATAGAACGTCTCATATGCCAATTTTGATGTGAAAGAACCTAATAAACCATTTCAAATGTAAGAATTCTACCTTTTTGTCGTCTGTTATACTATCAAACTACTTCCATTTTGTGCTCTTTTCTCAGATACTATCAAACTAGTCTTTTTTTTCTTCGAGTTTATTGAGAATAAAAGTTGGTAATTTGACGAATAAATGGGTTTAGGAAGCCTAAGATTGAGACATGAATGTGCTCTTGCGTTATGTGATTGTTGCTATGGGTAAATCTGGAGTAGTTGAGGCCTAATTTCATGCATTTTAAATTGCTGGAAAAAGAGTTGGAATATCTTTGCTTCCACTGAATCATAGGAGTTCTTGTGAAATCATATTTGTTTGTCAAAATGCCACCCAATTGATCCTTATAAGCCTAACATGGGACATGCATCATTTTGAAAAATTCAAAGGCCCTTCCCCAATGAAATTCCTTTTAGCATGAATTGAAAAAAAAAAAAAAGAAGAGCAGAAAAAGGAAAATTACATCTGCTCCGCTGGTTTAGGCCACTTAGTAACTGGGTAACTTCATCACAAATGTTGTTATTCACGTAAAATAGTGACTAGAGCCATGAGCATGCAAAGCACTTTAGGTAAAATGTTTTTTGGTTGAGTAACCGGGTGCCTTCACCACAAGTGTTGTCATTTGCGTCAAAGACCGAAATACGACGTTTTTTGGTTGAGTAACCGGGTGCCATCACCACAAGTGTTGTCATTCGCGTCAAAAGACCGAAATACGGCCCAAAGAACGCAAGTCACGGGCAAAAACAAAGAAAAAAGAAAGGACATAAAAGCCGTGACAAAACAAAAGGGGAAGAAAAAAGAAAAAAAATCATTAGTGGCCAAAAGAAAAAAAGAACAACAAAATCATCCCAACTTTGGCATAAATAAGGAGATAAAGGGTATTGTCTTGAAGCGACGAGTATGGTGACATTTAGAAACCTATGATTTTGTGGAAGCTTGATTGTTCTACTCTCTACTTGGCGAGACAATGTTGTGATATGATTGGCCTCTTACCCTCGTTACGATAAGTTAGCATTTGCATAACGTATTGTATTTGTGTTTTGAGATTATCTGCGCATAGGTTACATTTGTTATTGCGATTTATTGGCACAAAGTTGAGAACATATTTTTTGCAGTGTCAGAGTTTTTGCTTGAGGAAAGCATTGGTTTAAGTTTGGGGGAGTTTGATAAGCATAGCTTTTACATATTTATAATAGGGAATAATAGTATTTTATTTTGTCTGGGCGGCAATAACTTCAAACAAATTGCAAGATTATTTTTCTTATATTTTTAATTTATTTAAAAATTGTCACATTTCTTGATGGCTATCTGAAAAATCCTGTGTAAAAGCCTTTATTTTGACATGCTTTGCCTTATCTGACCACTATTTTTGATTCAGATGTGATAGATTCTGTCCTTGATATTATTTTACCAATAAAAGTGGAAATAATTAGAGTAACAAATGTTTAAATGCTATATTGTTATAGTTCTGTTTTATTTTATGGATTATTCCTTTTAGATGGCCATATCGGCAGGGTGCAAGTTCAGTATATAGCAGTGGTGCTGCTTACAGGGATCCTTCTCCCCCAAAGGTAAAACTTTAAACTGGAAGTTGTACTTGAGTTTAAAAGTTACAGAAGCCATTCGTGCTGCATATAGACAACTATATATATTGTTCAACACTAATCTTTCCTGGCCTATGAATGTGGTTTATCTAGGTACATGAGGCTGGAAATCATGGTTAACTTGCATATCCTTTTTCTCTTCCATCTCTCTTTTAAACTCTTTGAACGAGGTTTATCCAGGTATGCGAGGTTGGCAATCATGGTTAACTAACAAATCATTTTTGTCTTCCTTCTTTCATTGAACTCTTCTAATGAGAACTTCATAAGTTAATATCTTTCGGTTACATTTGCTACACTTGTTGAGAAGACCACGTGTTACACAAAGTCATATAAATATGCACAATGTGATATTCTTTACAAAGTTTTGTATTTATCATCCATTTCAGATTCTGTTGGAGAACTTCAGTATTTCTAAAGTCTATACAGGAATCATTCTGAAGCATAATATTATGTAAAGGGCTTGATGGTTTTGAAGGTCATGTCCTATTGCATATTGTTGTCGTGGGGAAAGAAACCAATGTACTTTGTAATAATTGCAAATCACAATTTAATTTGCATGCTTCTAATATTATTTCCATTTTTCTCGGTGCTTCTTAGTGGTATAGAAAAATCTTGAGTTGGGTGAGGAACTGAAGTTGATGTCTCAAACATTGTTGTAGTGTCAGCATCAGTGAACATACAAATCAAATATATCGCTCCTATGAAAATGGTTTTTCTGTAATTTCTGTTAAAGTTGGTGACCTGAGTTTGCACAAGGCAGTTCAGTTGCAAATTTATCTTAGAAGGAATATTTTGGGTATCTGAATACTAAGACTAATTTGTGGATTTTGTACTGTGATTAGCAGAAAGTATTCGCAGATCGACAGAAGCAACTGCTCATTATCTACTGTCAGCTGATCGCAGACAAATTTAATTATTGGGGTGCTGGTAATGATGACCACAATCACATCATACATGGAAAGTCTCCTAACACATTCCTTGGTCCAGGTAGTTTCTTCTTGTTTCACTCAGAAATATGGTCTCTTGAAAATTTATAATTTTACAGGCATACCTTTCTTTGTAAAATTATTGGCTACTTTTCCTAAACTAGTTCAAAGTTCATATTTCAATGAAAATTTGATTGGAATCCTGAATCAATAATGTGTAGGAATCAGGTTTATCTCATGTAACGAGCATTAGCTGCTCTTCTAATTGTGATATTCTATGATTGTTGTATGCCCATAGAGCTGAAAATAACATTATGGTTATGCAACCATCCCATGAGACTTCATAGCTCCAAAGTTTATGGTATGAGTAATTAAAATGCCTCTTGTTTTGTATATAATATTAAAATAATTAGAATTGGAAAGGCCATTAAAGATTAATTATACAGTCATTTTGTAGAATACTAGTGTTAGGTACTCCTAGTGTCTAATTATAATTTTTCTGTGCATCATTCAATTTATTGTTTTCAAAGTTTATTCTTTTCTTTTCAGTTACTTTTTAGTTAAAAATTTTGCTTATAATGATCTGTAGTTTTATTAACTCATATTTAGATGCTTATAATATGAAAGTTGTTATATCCCGAATGGATAGCGGCTCCTATAAATAGAACCATCGGAGCTAGGACAGGTCATCGGTCCACCCAGAATATGGGACATGCTTCATATTCTCGGGGAAAGGATCCATCTGTTATGGACATTCCTCAAAATCCTCAGAGTCGGTCGATTTCAAAGATATACTGAATTCCAGTGGACAACCTAATATAGGTTGTTCCATAGTTTGTGTTGTCCTGACCTTGAGTTGAAGACTGCAAGCAATAATGCTTGGAGACATGTTGTGAATAGAAAATCAGTTTCTTCTTTGTGTAGTAATAGCGAGGTTCCTTCTATGGCTGCTTATGCAAGCAGGTAGATTACGAAATAACATGGATTTGTGGTTTGTATGTTAGTTGTTAGCTTACAATTTTCGGGAAGCATGCCAACTATTTTAGATATTATTAGCTTTTACTTAGTGGGGAATATTTCTTTTGCCATGAATTATTGAGTTCAACCTCGTGGATACACTCCATGACCTAGAGAATTGATCACTTCAGCTCTCTTGGGTGAGATGACATTGGTTGAAAAGATCTTGTCATCTGGGTATCGATTACGGATTTGTGCTGCTAAGACAAGGATTTTCTATCCTATTCTGGAGACATTGGGAGCATGGATGATATGTTTGAAGTCACTGGTGGAGATGATGAAAATGATTCTAATTATGTTTCAGGTCTGCAGTCCATCCAAAATTGATGACTAATGGAGAGTGAATATTCAAATTTAAGCATTGATTGATCTACTCAGTGCTGGTTCTGGTTCCAGTATGAGAATGGAGGTAATCCTTTTACTTTTTTCATGGGTCTTTTATGCATTTTGTAATTAGGGTCCGCATGTTTCTTCTTATCTCTACAGGATCTCTTTTTAATTTGTTTCTTTTGCATTCCGAGTGTTAGCTGGTTCATAATTAAACTTGTGTACTAGTATGTGAATAGATGGCCTTTAGCATGTTATGAAATATGATATTGTGTCTTTGATGATTCCACTTCCTGGAGTTTGTAGATAATATATTTTTCACATGTAAAATGATAACAAAATAGCTGATAGAGAAAGGTTACTGATGTTAAGTTATCACAATTTCTTTGAAGATGGGAGTGTGAGGTAGGTGATAGTTTTTGACACATTACAGTTGGAAGTCATAGGAGTCGAATTTTGCTCTTTATGTTATTGTGTTGTGCTGGGTTGATGTTAAATGTGCACTTGGCATTTGTGTGTGGCTTTGTCTTATAATTAGTGTTGTCTGTCGTCTTCTGCCTCTTGTGTTCCTAATAATTATTTCACCAATGGGATCAAGAGGAGCCTTTATGTGGCAAATATTACTTTACTCTTCTATCTGTCAATCTGGGAGTCAGCTTTTACCAACACTGTTAAACACTGAGCTAGCATTATTTTCATCCCAAACATTAAGGTGAGTTAATCTTAAGTGCTTAAATTTGCTGCAAAAAGAGAAATTGTATCAGATTACAACAAAATGATGAAACTGTTACGGTCCTCTTTATCAGCAGAATTAGGATTAATGTGATTGGTAATTGTATAGATGTTAAAACTTATGTAGAATTGATTGTGTTATTTCTGAGAGTGTATGTTAGAGTCTTCCAATTGACAGGCTGGAGAGTTTATGGTCTCTGCCATTCTGGGGAGTCTTATCTGGCTTCTTCAATTTCTTCAACTCATAATTGGAATGACATCTAAAAAGAAGTGACTTGTCTTGCCTTGTGTAACTCATTTTGATAGATGCCTTATTAATTAAAATTGCATGTAAACTTAGCAATCTTGTTTTCTAGAATTAATCTGCTCGTGTGGTGCACAGCAGAACTGAAGTTCCTCGCTTTTACCACTCTCTGACAGAGCCTTGCAGCCACGTGATATGACTTGACAGGGAATATTTAAGCTAAAACAAAATGGAATTAATAAACAAATTGATTTTTTTATTTAGTTGTGTTCTTTCCTAACAATTCGTTTCGTTTTGCTTATAACCTATTGGTAGGAAGCCAAAGAAGTTCAATCCATTGGTTTTGACTTGTTTTAAATTTTTTAGATGCACTTCTGATTGTTAATTTCGTATTATTTTATTATGTTTATTTTATTGAGATTTTAGCTTTAACATTGTACACATTTGTCGTTCATGCACAACTTTATGGTCAAATGGTATGACACATCCCATAGTTAAAAAAATACACCTTTGAATTGCAATTTAGCAATCTATTCCTCCACTTGAATTTGGAATCTGGCTTTACCTTGCAGAATACTTCTCGAAGGTACATTAGCAAACCATTATCGGATGCTTAATGTATCAAATAGCTCTTCTAAGTCTGATTGTTGTGGATGAATTGGGAAGAGCAACATCTTCCTCATATGGGTTTTCAAAATTTGCGTGCAGTTTCCTGTCCCAAGATCGGCTTTGGTTGTCTTTTATTTTTTCTTATTTATATATATATATATATATATTATTAATTTATTATAATATATAATGAAGTTTTTCTAATAATATTTATGAGTTAAGCTATGGAACAGTTTATTTGGAACTGATATGTTGACTTTGTTTTTTCTTTATCTGTTTGTTTGTAGAATAATATGGTGTGTTGAATGTTCTACATCTTATTCTAATAATAAAAATAAAGTCAGGTTAACTTCAAACCTGTTTCAGGGGGGGTAAACAAAGCGGATTGGGTTGTCATTGCTCCGGAGTTTGTGGAGTGGGCCATAGGTCCACCCATCCCATAGCCGCCCTTTGATCATGTTGTTAATTTGAATTTGTGATTAAACTGTTGTCAATCATTTATTTCTTATTCAATACTATATTATGTTTTTAGAAAGGAATAATCTCAATTTTTTTGGTGATGGGAAAAAATGCGATAAAGTCAATACTCAGAATTTGAGGAACATGGAACTTGGTTTTGAGTTTGAATTTGAGATTGTATATCACACTCTTTTGTGTATGCTATGTGAGGCTACTAATATTTGCTTTTTATAATTGGCGTTACAGCGAGTTTTTTCCAAGAAAAGCGATCTTGGTGTTGTGTGTGTGTTGATTCATGCTCTTCTTAATTACATTATGGCCTTCTAAGTTATTGAAGGATAGTTGGTTAAGGCTTCATGTTATTAATTGTCGTTTTTTAAGCGTTGCACTGGTGTTTGTATTTTAAGTGCAGATGTCTTGCCATATCTATGTACATGGCAGCTGCTTTTTATTTGAATGTTTTTCGATCACATAGGTGGACAAACTTGTGAAAGTTCGGAGGAGGGATTGTAGAAGGCGGTAGAGCTTGAGGCAGTCATCAAGGCTTTAGAAGTAAGCCATTTTTGTAATTTATTTTATTCAAAACTGCTGAATAACTCAATACACTAATAACTCAATACAATCAATAGTTGGTAATTTGACGAATAAATGCGATTCAGGAAGCATAAGATTTAGACATGAATGTGCACTAGAGTTATGTGATTGTTGCTCTGAGTAATGTGGAGTAATTGAGGCGTATATTGTGTCGAAGCTATGAGTATGGTGACGTTAGAAACATATGATTCTGTGGAAGTTTGATTGCTCTACTCTCTAGTTGGGGAAACAAATTGTTGTAATGTTATTGGTCTCTTACCTTATTATGAGAGTTAACGTTTGCATAACATACTGCAACATTTTGTGTTATGAGATTATTCACACATAGGTTGTGTTTGTTATTACGAATTATTGGCACATTATTGAGAAGATGTTTTGTGTCATTTCAGACTTTTGGTTGAGGACAAGCATAGGTTTAGTTTCTGAAAATCCTGTGTTGCCTTGTGTGACTACTTTTGGTTGGGAGGTGATAGATTCTGGTCTTGATATTATTTTACCAATATAATTGACAATAATTATTTTAAGAATGCTCAAATGCTAAATTTGGTAGTTCTCTTTAATTTTATGGATTATTCGTTTTAGATGGCCATCAGCAGGGTGCAACTTCAGTATATAGCAATGGTGCTACTTCAGTATATAGAAATGGTGCTGCTTGCATGGATCCTTCTCCCCCAAAGGTAAAAGTTAATAGTAAACAAATCAGAAATGTGCAAGTCGTGCTTGAGTATAAGAGTTGCAGAAGTCATGCATGCTATATATAGACAAGTATTTAAATTTTTCACCACTAATGTTCCTTGTGTATGAATGCGGTTTATCAGGTATATGAGTCTGGAAATCATGGTTAACTACCAAATATTTTTTTTCTTCCATCTGTCTTTTGAACTCTTTGAATGAGGTTTATCCAAGTATGTGAGGTTGGGAATCATCATTTTTGTCTTCCGCCTTTCATTAAACTCTTCTAATGGGAATTTTATAAGTTGATTTTCTTTCATTTGCATTTGCTACACTTGGTGAGAAGACCATATGACACAAAGTCATACAATTGACGATGTGACCTTGTATGGAGTTTTGTGTTTATAATCTATCTTAGATTCTGTTTGAGTAATTCAGTATTTATAATGTCCATACAGGAATCATTCTGAACATACCATATTATTATGTAAAGGGTTCAATGGTTTTAAAGATCATGACCTATTTCATATTGTTATTGTGGGAAAGAAACCATTGTATTTTGTAATAATTGCAAATCACACTTTAAATTGCTTGGTTCTAATATTGTTTCCATTTTGCTAGCTTCTTAGTGGTATAGAAAAATCTTGATGTAGGTGAGGTACTCGCGATTGATGTCTCAAGCATTGATGCAATATCAGCAACAGTGAATATGTATAATGCTCCTATGAGATGGGTGGTTGTTGGGGTGACCATCTTTGTGTTCTTACCTTTTACGCATACTCATATCCATAGAAACTCTTGTTGTCAGGATACTTGATTTCTTCATGCAACCATTAAATATTTTTTTCTGTAATTAATAGAAAATATTTGCAGATCGTGCTTCTGCTCATTATCTGTTGCCAACAGATTGCAGCCAATTTAATTATTGGGGTGCTGGTAATGGTGACTACAATCGCATCATACATGCAAAGTCTTCTTACACAAGTCTTGGTTCAGGTACTTCCTTCTTGTTTCACGCAAAAATATGGTCTCGTGAAAATTTATAATTTTATAGGTGTGTTGTAAATTATTGGCTAATTTTCTTACACTAATTTTCATATTTCTACGAAAATATGCTTGGATAAATGCAGTAGTCCTGAATCAATAGTGTGTAGGAATTAGGTTGTGCTTGTGTGGCTTTGTGTAGAGTACAGATATAGCATATCTTATAATTAATATATTATAATGTTGTCTATATCTTCTGCCTCTTTATTTGTGTTTCTAATAATTATTTCACTAATGGTATAAGAGTAGGCATCAAATAGTGTACTTTACTCTTCTTCTTGTTAATCTGGGAGTCAACCTGTCAGCATTTTTTTCATCCAAAACACTGAGGTAGAATTAATCTTAACTGCATAAATTCATAGTACAAGGAGAAATTGTATAAGGTTACACCAAAATGTTGAAAGTGTTATGGTCCTCGAATGAATTGGGAGTAGTGTGCTTGGATGATTAAAACTTATCTAGAACTGATTGTGTTATCTCTAAGAGTGCATATGTTAGAATCTTTCAATGGAGAGCGTGGAGGGTTCATGGGTTCTACCATTCTGGGCAGTCTTAGTTGTCTCCTTCAGAAATAGGCAGAAGGGTTCCTGTAATGTATCCATGAGAAGTGTGGTTGTTAGGACTAATGGAGAGTGGCTACTCAGATTTAAGCATTGATTTGATCTACTCAGTATTGGTTCTAGTTCTAGTAACAGAATGGAGGTAATCTTTTTACTTTTTTGATGGCTCCTTTATGCATGTTGTTACTAGTGTCAGCATGTTTCTTCTTATCTCTGCACGAATCTCTTTTTAATTTGTTGCATTTGCAAGTGTTAGCTGATACATAATTAAACATCTGTACAAGTATTTGCATATATGGACCTTCAACATGTTTATAAACTATGGCAAATTGTCTTTGATGATTCCACTTCTTGGAGTTGGTAGACAAAATTATGATGTTAAGTTATCTAAATTTCCTCGAAGAAGGGGGTAAGTTCTTTGTGTTATTGTGTCGGGTGGATTTTAAATGTCCACTTCGCATTTGTGTGTGGCTTTATCTTATATTAGTCTGGCATGCCTGACTTTTTACTTGTGTTCCTAATAATTATTTCACCAGGATCAATAGAATTCTTTAGGTATCAAATATTATTTTACTAGCATTGTTTTCACCCCAAATACTGAGGTGGAGTTAATTTTAAGTTGTTAAATTCGCTGCACAAAAAGAAATTGTATCATATTATTATTTCTATTTTTATTTATCTTATTTCAGTGATATTTATTATACATCATTCATTGGATTTCATTTGTTCTTTTATTTTTATCTTTTTATTTATAAATAGTTTGAAACTTATTGTTTCAATAGCAAATATTTAGACTTTAAATTTAATTACTTGTTACAAGAGCGACTGCTATGGAGGGATTTATGTGACTTATCAGGAGGGATCATGGATGAGGCGTGGTTTGTGATGGGCGATTTTAATGCCGTCCTGGATATGAGCGATGTGCGTGGAGCCTCGGGTGATATTCGACAGGCTATGGAGGAATTCCAGTCTTGTGTTATCGAGACAGGTCTCACTACACTTCCTATGCAGGGGAAACCTTTACGTGGCATAATTGCAGTACGGATGGCAGGAGCTTGTGGAAGCGTCTTGATAGGGTACATGTCAATGATGTCGTTCTGCAACTATAGCAGAATGCCTACTATAGAAGTGTTGCCCCTTTACATCAAATCATTCCCCTTTGTTATTTAGGGGGGTACCCGGCTTAACTTTGTAAGTCCGTTCAGATTTGATAATTACTTGGCTTCCTCACATCAATTCTTGGATACTGTTAAATCAATTTGGTTGCATAATATTGAGGGTACATACATGTATGCGATTACTAAAAAATTATGTGCACTTAAGCCTGTATTTAGGGAGCTTCGAAAACAAAAATGGGATCTCTCGCTAAATGTCCACCTAGCCAAGGAATTCCTTGCTGAGGCTCAGGGACTTTTAGCTGATAACCGGCACGACGAGACACTGTTATTACTAAAGCACTGTTGCAAGATTGTCTTGATGAGAGCTGTCAAACTTGAGCAAATCATGCTTCGCCTAAGGGCGAAGATGCAATGGTTGAAAGGGGGTGACCAATGCTCGTGGATCTTCTTCACGAAGGTGGAAATACGACGGGTTTCTAATCGGATATTCTAGATACATAGTCCGGATGGTAATATGCTAACTCATTAGGATGATGTTATCGCTGAATTTTTGCGATATTTTGAGCATCTATTAAGTGGCGAAAGACATGACAGGGGGCTGAATTAGCACACTTGAGGCCGTGGGCTAAGCACGTTGTATCGGAGGAAGAAGGGGAGATGCTCACGGCCCAGAAAACTATAAAGGAAGTTAAGGAGGCATTCTTTGACATCAAAGAGGATAAGGCACCAGGGCCAGATGAATTCTCTGTCGGGTTTTATAAAGCTGCATGGCCAGTAGTAGGGCATGAGGTAACAAATGCAACTTTGGAATTCTTTCAAAAGGGACGGTTACTGAAGCAGATTAACTCTACGCTTATCTCCTTGATTCTTAAGGTACACAATCCCTTATCTGTTGGTGATTTCCGTCCTATTTCGTGTTGTAACGTTCCATACAAAGTGATTACTAAGATTCTTGTGAAGCGTCTTAGATTGGTACTTGACAAATTAATTAGTCCGGTGCAAAATGCCTTTGTTTCAGGGCACAAACTGGGAACAATATCTTACTCGCATAGGAATTACTAACGGGATATAATTAGCAGCATACGCCACTTAGATGTGTGATGAAAGTTGATTTGAGAAAGGCATATGGTATGGTGGAGTGGGATTTTCTCTTAGCGACGTTGGAGCTATTCAACTTTTCAACAATAGTTATTGGATGGATTAGGGAGTATGTTATGACCACATCCTTCTCGATCGCCCTCAATGGGGGAATCCATGACTTCTTTTCGGGGTCTCGTGGTCGATAGCAGGGGGACCCCATGTCCCCTTATTTGTGCTGGTGATGGAAATCATTGGGTTGATACTCCAACAGCGAATTGAGAGTAACGAAGACTTCCTCTATCATTGGCAATGTGGTGAGACAAGACTTGTTCAGCTTTTGTTTGCAATGTTTAAGAATCGTAGGAGGTCGATTCTCATGGACGAACAAAGGATGGGGAATTGACACATGAATAGCTGCGCGGCGATGGAGGGGAATCATGTAGTTAATGCAGCATATCGGAACCTTCTGTCGTTAGTGGTTTACCATATTTAGCAGGAGCGGAATAGTAGACGATATCAACAACTGGAGAGAGATGCATCTACCCTTACCTGCATCATTTTGGATGAGCTTAGACTTCGTATTTTGAGTGTTGAGCTTCATTATAGAGTTAGTATGATAGAATTGTATAGATTATGGCACATTCCATGGCACACCTCATCGGCCATATGATTGTATAGCTGTATATTTTATACTTAAAAAAATTTACCTTTATTGAAAAAAAGAATTTGAGTGTTTGAAAGTTAAAGAATTTGAGTATTTGAAAGTTAGGCTAACGATCTTATTTGTGAAATAAAATATGATTTCTTGAATAATTAAAAAAATATTGTGAAAATAGCATTCGTTGGTATTTAATTGATTCATAAAATCTATAACAAGTAATTAAGTTTCAATTCAATCAGAAAATTTAATTATTGAGTGAATCCCTTATTATTAAACTTGACCTGTCAAGTTTTGCAATCACTTTTGATACCTCATATATTTTGTGTCTAAATGTTTTAAAAATCATTAAAATTATTTCTGTTAGTTGATCGTCTAAACTATCCAAGACCATTTTGGTTGAAAAAATTGGCACCAAAATGCAGCTTTATAGATGACATACATAAATTAGAGGAGGAATAATCAACTTGATTTCTCAAATTTGAGTACCAAGATTTTGATTAAAAGAAAGACAACAGGCGTCCTCTTATTCCTTTTAATTATGACTATTTTCCTCTCCTTATTCCTCTCAATTTTCACTATTTTTTCTCTTAATTTGGACCGTGCCTCTTACCACAAAATTCATTCAAAATTCAAGAATAAAATATATTTATTATTGTATAAGATGAAAATATACAAAGATTACTTGTTTATTTTTCACGATCAGTAGAATAACAAGATTGAAGAATGAACTAGACAATATTATAACAAATAATAAATTTAAAATCTAAATATAATAATTACTTTAGAAACCATAAGTTTCGAACTATTTATAAATAAAAAAGGGAAAGAAAATGATAAAAGAATAACAATCGAGGAAATACACAGATTTATAATTAAAACTCCATGCAAATTTTGCAAACCCATCAGAGGGAGACATTGCTCTTCCCAATTCATCCATAACGACTCCAGAAAAGCAATTTGCTACATTAAGGATCGGATACTGGTTTGCTCATGTACATATGAGTTGACTCCCAGATTGACAAGAAGAAGAGTAAAGTAATATTCGATTCCTAAAGGGTTATCTTGATTCCATTAGTGAAATAATTATGAATACAAATAATGAGGCAGAAGACGATAAACAACAATCTAATGCATTAATTATAAGACATGCTATCTTTGTACTTAAAATCCACTCAACACAATATCACAAAGAGCTGAATCTGACTCCTATAACATAAATAGTTAAAAACAATTGTGCAAAGAGAAAATTGAAAAGGAGGTCCGAGATTTGAAAGAAAACAGAAGAAGAAAGAAAAAGAGTGAAAAATCAGCGAACGTTGCTGGTCCTGAAGGAGAAAGCAATAAGCATGCAGGAGTGGAAGGGTTTTTATTGGTTTTTTCCCCTTTTCAAATGGGCCCGCGCCTTCCACGGCAACAACCGAAAGGGCGCCCAAGTTCGCACCATGGTTTCGCTAGGGCAAAACCCATCGCCACAGTAGAAGAATGGCAATGAGCTTGCACATTTAGCGCCTCTCACCATGGGGCGTGCCATTTTGCGCCATTAACTACTATGGCTCACACTGTAAACTTTGGAGCTATCCTCATGGGATGGTTGCACAGCGAACAGATCATTTTCAGTTTATGGGCATACAATCATAGAATTTCACAAGTACAAGAGTAGCTAATGCTCGTTACATGAGATAAACCTGATTCCTACACATTATTCATTATTGATTCAGGAGTACTTCATTTGCCAAGCAAATTATCATTGAAGTATGAACTTTGATTTAGTTTAGAAAAAGTAGCCAATAATTTACAAGTAAAGAAATTCTTGTAAAATTATAAATTTTCAAGAGACAAGTTCCGGAATGAAACAAGAAAATACCTGAACCAAGATTTGTGCTAGGAAACATTGCATGATGTGATTGTGGTCATCATTAGCAGCATCCCAATAGTTAAATTTGCTGCAATCAGTTGACAATAAATAATGAGCACTTGGTTTTTTCGATTGGACAATAGCAATACAAGCAAATCATAAAATCCCACAAGTGATACACAAAAATAGACCCTGGAAAATCTCTTTAGTTCAGAATCTACGTGCTCTGCATATCAGAATCTACCTGCTTTGCATAAGGAGCTTAGAAGGAACCTCACTACTACACAAAGAAGAAACTGATTTTCTAATCACAGCATGTCCCCTAACTTGTTTTATTCCCTGCTTCCCATCTAGCCGAAACACATCACGAGCATTATAGCTTGCAGTCTTCAACTCAAGATCAGGAATTGGGTAATAACCTAGATTTGGTTGTCGATTGGAATCCACCATTAGATGTTCCTTTCCCCAGAATATGAAGCATGCCCTCATTCTACATCATGTCGTGGAAAAATAGTTCCTTAATGAACACAACTCCTTTGCCTTCCTTTCTATCTTTTAGCCAATAACTAAGTGGTTCCACAATAATGCTCTTCCTAACACTGCATATAAAATATACACAAAATGACGAAGGAAAGCTTGTTGTCCTTTACCATTGCTTCATGGATAACAGAACGCCAAAAAGCAGCTGCGAAAACTCTCGGCCAAACATTCGGGAAGAGAGCCCCTAGAAAGTCAGTTAGATCGAGGTTGCAATCAAATAACTTTAATGTAGTAGTAATCTATCATATCCAAGCCCAGCCTTCGTCAAATTACCAACTGCATTCTCGGTAAACTTGAAAATAAAACGAAAGTAGTTTGATAGTATCTTAGAAGAGAAAAAAAAATGAAAGTAGTTTGATAAAATGGTGGAATTCTTTACATTTCAAATGGCTTATTGGATCCTTCACATGAAAATTGGATTTTGAGAAGTTCCATGTAATTTTAATTGAGTCTAACCCCAAAATGCTAAACAATCACATCGACATTCCTACAATCAAATATGTCTCACAAAACTTGATCTACCATAAAGAGCAATACATATTGTTTACTTGAATGAGATTACACTGAAGTACATCCCATTCAAAAAAATGAGCAACACCCATAGTAATAAATCAATTGGAAACCATTGAAAAGCCATCCAAGAATATTTTTCAAAATAACAAACTTACTAGATATAAAAGGAAAACTACTGCACCATAGTGCAAAATTATGAATATCAAGATTTCAAGATACATTACACACACATAAAACAAAATTTTTTACCACCATTTTTACTTTGCAAGCCTTTCTAATATTTTTAATTATGGCCTATGTCATTGTTTCAAAGTCCCAGTCTCCAACACATTTGTAGTATTCCTCCTCATTGCCACCTCATACACATTCCATTTGTAGCACTAAATCATTTTTTTTTTTCAAGAAAACACCTTGCTGCTACTGCTTACATTTGTTCATCGCCAAGCTGGACATATTTTGCATATAGTATTAATTATTTCATTTCAGATTTCCATTAAGTGTTCATTTTATTTCTCCAACTTCTTGCCTAGGATCCTAAACATCATTCATAGAAATTGAACTGTTAATACAAACATCCCAAATCTAAACAAATTGATAAATATACTTTACTAATGACCAAGAATCGTCAACCCACTCCTCAACCAAAATTTGTGCATGTTCATAAGAGGAATTAGTGTATTGTGCATCATTTGGTAGTTTTGAATAAAATAAATTACAGATATGGCTTACGTCTAAAGCCTTGATGATTCCCTCAAGCTCTACCACCTTCTACGACCACTCCTCCAAACTTTCCTTATACAAGTCCACAAGTTTGGTCACCTATGTGGTCGAAAAATATTGAAATACAAACCAGCTACCAAATACATAGATTTAGCAAGACGTCTGCACTTATATATGAAAATCAATGCAATGGTTGAAAATATAAGTAATTAATAACATGAAGCATTAACCAACTATTCTTCAATGACTTAGAAGGCCATCATGTAGTTAAAAAGAGCATGAATCATTACACAAACTCATCACACAACAAATAGCGAAAAGAAAAGTGACAGTCTTTTATTTGGAGTGAACTAATAATAATAAATAGAAAATAATTAATGTTGAAGATAGAAATAGAAAATCTGATGTATAAACAAAAGTGAAATATATTTCGGTTATGAATAAATTTTAAGGTATAAAAAATTAATTATTTGATTTTAAAATATTAGTAATTATTTCAATTTTGGTATGCTATACCTTATAACTTTCATCTCAAAATTTTCTGAAAATCATACAAAATCGATTAACCAACTACCGGATGGATCGCTTTTGATGGGAAAAACTCGCCGTAACGCCAATTATAAAAAGTAAATATTAGCATCCTTACACCTAGCATACACAAAAGAGTCTGAAATACAATCTCAAATTCAACTCAACACCAAGTTCAATATTTCTCAAATTCGAGTACTGAATGCTAATTTTGCCATTCTATTTTGACTTTATCGCATTTTTCCCATCACCAAAAAATTGAGACCATTCCTTTCTAAAAACATACTATACTATTGAATAAGAAATAAATGACTAATAATAGTTTAATCACATAAATTTACAATCAAAAATATGATCAATCAAAGTTATGATCAAAGGGCGGGTTTGGGATGGGTGGACTGAATGCCCGCTCCACAAACTCCGGAGCAATGACAACCCAAGCCGCTCTTTGTTCTACCGCATTGAAATAGGTTTGAGTGAGTTAAGCCATAAGATTAAGAATATTCAACACACCATATTATTCTATAAACAGATAAAGAAAAAATAAATTCAACATCTCGGTTCCATATAAACTGTTCTATAGCTTAACTCACAAATATTGTTTGTAAAACTTCATCATATATTATAATAAATTAATATATATATATATATATATATATATAAATAAGAAAAAATAAAAGATAACCAAAGCAAATCTTGGGGCAGGACAGCTACCCGGGCAAACCTTCTAGATGTGAACGATAAATTGTATAGGGCGTGTTTATTCACTTACACCTTTTTTACAAAACAATAATTGATAATTAGTAAATATCAATAAATTTCAATCGTTTATAAATAAAAAAGATAAAAAGAGTAACATAGAGGAAGTACAATGTTGTATAATTAAACGCCATGTAGCTAGTTTTGCTATCATTTGTATATGTGAAAAATAAATTATCTACCAACTATAGGAAATAGAATCATCAATGACACAATATCATATTTCATAAACTTTTTGAAGGCCCATATATTCACATACTAGTACACACGCTTAATTATGTATCAGCTAACACTCGGAATGCAAAAGCAATAAATTAAAAAAGATATTTGTGTACATATAAGAAACGTGCTGACCTTAATAACAAAATGCATAAAGCAGCCATCACAAAAGTAAAAGGATTACCTTTATTCTGATACTGGAACCAGAACCAACACTGAGTAGATCAATCAATGCTTAAATCTGAATATTCACTCGCCATTGGTCCTAACAACCACACTTCTCATGGCTTGTTCAATTCAATTTCATTGTATACTCTCAGCGCTTAATGTCAGATTTATTAACATCAATTTTAGATGGAATGCAAACCAGAAACATACTAAGAATCATTTGCACCGTCTACAACAGTGACTTCAGGAATGTCATCCATGCTCCTAAGTCTCGAGAATCAGATAGAAAATCATTGCATTCTTTCTTAGCAGCATAAATCCGTAATTCGCAGCATGTCCTCAAGCTCGTCTCATTCCTTGTTTCCCATCTAGCAAAAATTCATCATGAGCATTATTGTTTGCAGTCTTCAACTCATGATCAAGGCAACACAAACTATAGAACAACCTAGATTTGGTTGTCCACTGGAATCCAGATGAAGTTGCAAATCGACTGACTCTAAGGATTTTGAGGAAGGACCACAACAGATGATCCTTTACCCAGAATAAGAAGCATGTTCTGTATTCAGGGTGGACGATGACCTGCCCTAGCTCCGATGAACCTATTTATCGGACCCACTATCAATTTAGCGTATAACAACTTACATATTATAAGCAACTAAATATTAGTTAATAAAACTGAGATCATCACAGACAAAATTCTTAAGTAAAAAGTCATTGAAAAAGAAAATACGTGAACAATAAATTTTGAAAAGAATAATTGTATAGGGAACTAAAGAATAAAACATATGTTTCATTTAATAATGTCACATCATGCATATACTTCATTTTGATCTCATTGACTAATTAATATGAAATAAATATAATAACTTACATATTAGGGGAAAGTATTATTTTAGTCCGTTAAGTATGCCTAATTTTAACTTTAGTCCGATAACTATGTCCATTTTAGTTTAGTTTCAGTAACTTATGAAATTGCTTACTTTTAGTCCTCTGGCAGATTTTCGAATAATTTTACCCTTATGAGTGCATATGGACTAAAACTTCCTTTCAAAATTTGCATAGGGGTAAAATTGTCCAGATATTTGCTAGAGGACTAAAAGTAAGCAATTTCGTAAGTTACTGGACCTAAACAAAACTGGACATAGTTATCGGACTAAAATTAAAATTAGGCATACTTAGCGAACTAAAATAATATTTTTCCCTAC
>NW_011628101.1:7544-16931 GCF_000512975.1 Sesamum indicum | reverse complement strand
AAAGATATAAGTATATAAAAAATTAATATCTTTACTAATTATACTAAAAATAAAACCACAGACTATAATTAAATAGATTTTTAAATATAAAGTATCTGAAAAGAAAAGATGTGAACAATAATTTTGAAAATAGTAAATTGTATACGGCATCTATCAAAAGAGGTTTTCCAAATGAATGCCACAACGCAATTCACTCTTTTCAAGATGTCATTCCAATTGCGAGTTACAGAAGCCTAGTTTCAAAGGAGCTAGCTAAAACTGGCCAGCACGGCAGAGCCCCACTCTCCAGGCTGTCAATTGAAAAATTCTAGCATATGCACTCTCAGAAATAGCACAACCAATTCTCTATAAGTTTTAATCTTCCAAGCACATAACTCCTAGTTCTATTGATAACGAGGTGCATAACCCTTTCAACATTGCTGTAATCTTATACAATTGCTCCTTGTGCAGCGAATTTAAGCAGTTAAGATTGACTTTACCTTAGTGTTTGGGATGAAAAAAATATTGTAAAGTTGACTCCCAGATTAACAACAAGAAGAGTAAAGTAATATTTAATGTCTAAAGGGATCTCTTGGTCCCCTTAGTAAAATAATTATTAGGAACACAAATAAAGAGGCCGAAGATGATAGACAACATTATAAATCACTATCTCTGTACTTTGGACAAAGCCAAACAGACGCTACGTCGACATTTAAAATCCACTCAGCACTATAAGACAAAGAGCTAAAATCTGACTCCTAAACATAAAAAATTAAGAAAAAAAATTACAAGTTCTCATGCACTACATCCAAAACTGAATGTTGCACTGGAAAATTGTAATTTAAAAACTAGGCAAAGCTAATACTAGTTTTTTGCAAAATGATTGTATAATTAATCTTTATTGGCCTTTCCAATTCTAACTATTTCAATATTATATGCAAAACAAGAGTCATTTTAATTACTCGCACCATAAACTTCGAAGCTATGAAGTTGCATAGCCAATAAGTCATTTTCAGCTTAAGGGCATATAACAGTAATATAATATCGCAATTAGAAGAGTAGCTAATACTCGTTAAATGAGATAAAACTTATTCCTAGACATTATTGATTCAGGATTCCAAGCAAACTTTCATTGAACATATGGACTTTGAACTAGTTTAGGAAAAATAGCAAATAATTTACAAGAAAAGGTATGCCTGTAAAACTATAAATTTTCGAGAGACCATATATCTGAGTGAAAATACCTGAACCAAGATTTGTGTTAAGAGACTTTCCATGTATGATGTGATTGTGATCATCATTACCAACATCCTAATAATTAAATTTGCTGCAATCAGCTGACAATAATGAGCAGTTGCTTATGTCAATCTGTAAATAATTTCTACTAATCACATTACAAACTCTAAAAAATAGTCTTACTATTCGAACACTGAAAATATCCTTCTAAGATAAATTTGCAACTGACACAAACTCATGCAAACTCAGGTCATCGACTTCAACAAAAATTACAGAAAAAACATTTAATGGTTGCATGAAAAAATCAATAATTCTGGCAACAAGAGTTCATATGGGATGAGTACGCGTCAAGGGTAAAGAACAGAGAGATGCTCATCCCAAAGACCACCCTTCTCATAGGAGAATTATACTTGATTTGTATGTTCACTGATGCTAGCACTGCAACAATGTTTGAGACATTAACCGCGAATACCTCACCCACCTCAAGATTGTTCTGTACCACTAAGAAGCACCAAAGCGAGCAAAAGAAAAACAACATTAGAACTGGGCAATTAAGGTATGGTTTGCAATTATTACAAAGTACAGTGGTTTCTTTCCCCCACCACAACAATATGCAATAGATCATGACCTTTAAAACCATCAACCTTTTACATAATATTATGTATGTTCAGAATGATTCCCGTACAGAGGTTACAAATACTGAAGTTCTACAACAAAATCTAAGATGGATTATAAACACAACTCCATATAGAAGATCACATTGTGTATATTTGTAACAAAGTGATCTTCTTACCAAGTGTAGCAAACATAACTGAAAGAAAATTAACTTATAAAGTTCTCAGTACAAGAGTTCAAAGAAAGATGGAAGACAAAAATGATGATTCCCAAACACACATACCTGGATAAACCTCATTCGAAGAGTTTAAAAGATAGATGGAAGACAAAAAATATTTGGTAGTTAACCAAAATTTTCAGTCTCACATACCTGGATAAACCACATTCATAGGCCAAGAAGGATCAGTAGTGAAAAATTTATATACTTGTGCTCAAGCACAACTTGTACCTTTCTTATTTGTTTAGTTTTAAGTTTTACCCTTGGCAGGAGAAGGATCCCTGTAAGCAACACCACTGCTATATACTGAACTTGAACTTGCACCCTGCCGATATGGCCATCTAAAAGGAATAATCCATAAGATTAGAGAAAACTACAATAATATAGTATTTAAACATTCATAGAATAATCATTGTCAGTTTTATTGATAAAATAATATCAAGGCAGAATCTATCACCTCCCAACAAAAAATAGTGCCAGATAAGGTAAAGCATGTCAACATAAAGGCTTTTACACTGGATTTTCAGATAGCCATCAAGAAATGTGATAATTATTAGATAAACCAAAAATAGAAATGAAAGGGCTGTTGCAATTTTTTGAAGTTATTGCCTCCCAGATAAAATGAAATACTATTTCTCTATTATAACTATGTAAAAGCTAAGCTTATCGAACTCCCCCAAACTTAAACCAATGCTTGTCCTAGAGCAAAAAATTCTCAACATTGTGCCAATAATTCGTAATAAAAAATGTAACCTATGTGCAAATAAGCTCAAAACACAAATGCAACAATACATTATGGAAATACTAACTTAGAGACCAATCATATCACAACACTTTGTCTTGCCAAGTAGAGAGTAGAACTATCAAGCTTCCACAAAAACACAGGTTTCAAAATATCACCATACTCGACGCTTCAACACAGTACCCTTTATCTCGTTATTTCTACCTTAGCTGGGACGACATTTGTTGTTCTTCTTTTCTTTGGCCACTAATGATTTTTCTTTTCTTCCCCTTTTGTTTTGCCACGGATTTTATTTCCTTTCTTATTCCTTTGTTTTTGCCCGTGATATGAGTTCTTTAGGCCGTATCTCGGTCTTTTGACGCGAATGGCAACACTTATGGTGAAGGCACCCGGTTACTCAACCATAAAATATTGTATTTCTGTCTTTTTACGCGAATGGCAACACTTGTGGTGATGGCACCCGGTTACTCAACCAAAACACGTTTTACCTAAAGTGTTTTGCATACTTATGGCTCTAGTCACCATTTTACGTGAATAACAATATTTGTGATGAAGTTATCTAGTTACTAAGTGACCTAAACCAGTAGAGTAGATGTAATTTTCCTTTTTCTTGCTGTTTTTTCTTTTTTTTCTTCAATTCATGCTAAAAAAATTTCCACGGGGAAAGGCCTTTGATTTTTTCAAAATGATGTGTGTCCTATGTTAGGCATATAAGGATCAATCGGGCGGTGTTTTGACAAAAAAATATGATTTCAAAAGAACTCATTTGATTGAATGGAAGCAAAGAAATTTCAACTCTTTTTCCACGCAATTCAAAATGCATGAAATTTAGGCCTCAACGCAACAATCAAATAACGCAAGTGCACATTCATGTCTCAATCTTATGCTTTCTAAACAACATTTATTCGTCAAATTACCAACTGTCATTCTCGATAAACTCGAAAAGGAAGAACAAAAAACTTGAAAAGGAAGAATTTTTTACATTTGAAATGGTTTATTGGGTCCTTCACGTAAAATTGGATATGAGGAGTTCCATGTAAATTTCAATTGAACCAAGAGTCTATCCCCAAAATGCTAAACAATCATATTGACATTCCGACAATCAAATGTCTTACAAAACTTGATATATCATAAAGAGCAATACATATTGTTTACTTAATTGAGATTACACTTAAGTACATCCTATTCAAAAAGGATGAAAAACACCCACAGTAGTAAATCAATTGTAAACCATTGAAAAACCATCCAAAAATATTTTTCAAAAGAACAAACTTTCTAGATATAAAAACAAAAGTACTACACCAGCAAATGATGAATATCAAGATTTCAAGATAACCAGACAAACACATAAAATGAAATATGTCTAATGAATGAAATGAAGAGTGGGAGCCAAGAAAACTTTTTACCACCATTATCACTTTGCAAAGACATTCTACTTTCTTCAATCATCATATGTGTCATTGTTTTCAAAGCCCCAGCCTCCAACACAGCTGTAGTATTCTTCCTCGTTGCCACCTCATACACATTCCGGTAGTGGATACCATGCTTGAAGACAAATAGATAAGTTCGCAATTCCTCAACCAAAATTTCTGCAAGAGTGCATGTTATGAGGAATTAGTGTATTGTGCGTCATTTGGCAGTTTTTAGTAAGATAAAAAACAAACAGGACTTACTTCTAAAGACTTGACGACTCCCTCTCGCTTTAGCGCCTTCTGCGACAATTCCTCCAAACTTCCCTTATACAAATCCACAAGCTTGCTCACCTATGTGGTCGGAAAACATTCAAATACAAACCAACTATCAAATAGATAGATACGATAAGATGTCTGCACATAAAATACGAATCACTAATTTTATGCTTAAAAAAGATAAGTAAGAAGGTTATCATATAAATAGGAAGAGCATGAATCATTATGAACAAACAACTCACAACAGATACCCAAAGAAAAGTGAGAGTCTTTTAAACAAGACCTTCGTCCTTTGGTATGCTTTTTTATGATGATCGCCTTACTTTATTATAGAATAGATCAGGTCAAACCTTACTCAAGCAATTAAATCATGACGTCACCACTACAAGTATATACGCACACAGAAAGTATGATTCACAAAGAAGTTGGAGATGCAGCTAGTTATTTTCTAAAAGCATATAGGCTTCATCTGATTACATTAATAATCCTTTTAACAACTGCTTATGATGCTAAAAGGGAAGCCTGAATTTTGAAGGCAAATTTGATGTTCCAAATCATAACAATTCTAAATATCAGAGTGGCCCTACCATTATGAAATTAAGCAAGGTTTACCAAATGTGGATTAAGAATGCAATTAAGAAAAGATACATTTCCTAATGGTAGATCGGTTATCCACATTAAAGATACAACCACATTCTATTTATAGCACGAAATCTTAACTAAAGAGAAATGTTTGCTGCCATGCACAAACATTGGAGAAGTTACAACAACACTTCCAGTGACTAGACTCCTAAAATGCATACAAGGTCATCCCTTTTGCCTATGGAAACCTTTTCAAAGTGAATAAATTACTATCTTAAAATATGAGGGCCTAAGGGAACTGATTTAACTTGGAGTAAGAGGTATGAATCGTAGGAAATGAGACTATGCAGTAGACCTGAATCACTAAGTATAAAGCCTCGCATATCATGGAAAGGTGTTCAAGTGTATCATGGCTTCTTCAATTTCAACCAAATTATATAGGTGAAATGACGACACAAGTTTATATGTTCATAAGAAGGACAAGAGAAACAGAGGCTAGCTCTATGGAATTTCTTGTAGTTTCACAAGGAGAATCTAGCTATACAAAATTACTATTGTTTCCAATATGATAGAATCCTAAACATCGGGTGGGGAGAAGAGATCAAGATATTGTGTTAACAAAGTTTTTCTTACCTTTGCTTGAGAACCTCGTGATTCTCTTCTCTTTGGCTACCACCAATAAGTTCCCCCATCTAGTAAGCACAAGTGTTCAAATTATTGAAAATTCATAACAAGCTTTATCAAAGAATTACCCATATAATTTCAATCTACTTGGAAAAATAATGTGTTATAGAGAGAAGGGGAGAAAAGGAGAGAGAAGAATAAGAGCCTACCTTAGGTACAAGCACGTCCATTGCAACAACAATTTTATTTTCTTCATTGACCATCATATTTCTGGCTTTGCTTGCTTTTGGACGGTTATAGATGATATCTGTTATCATAATTAGGGAGGAAATTGATCATGTATAAGCTATGAGTTGATGAATTGAAGATGATGTATAGAGGATATGGCAATTTACCTTTCATGTTCAAAAGCTAAATTAATCCCCCATTCTACTTTATTCTCAAATTTCCTCACTTTCGTTGCTTCCTCAAGAATGGCAACTGCCTCACTGTAAGCGACTCTGTGAAACTTGAATTTTGCAACCATTTCAAGTCGCTGGAGGGCAGTTCTATCAATAAATTTGGTCATGATCTCCATATCGCCATAGCAATGGTCAAGCAACCACTGACAAAGAAACCTGACATATTCTTCTGCATAGTTCATATCATCCTACAAAAGTGTCAACTCTATTATCTTCTATGCTAGAGCATACTTGGAAGAACTTAAAAGGAAAGATAACAGCGATTGCAAGTTTCTGGGAATAGGTTAGCAACATAATGGTTGTTTAGTTTCGATTTTCAAAGAAATATGGATTATTAATCTCGCCGTTTAACTGTAGCTACAGATGAGGAAAAAAAATCTGTTGACAAATTTACAAAATTAGTAGATTTAAATCACCTAATCCTATCCAAAAGGATAGGAAAACATTAGCAACACACTCCAACTGAATTTGGGCCACACCAAAGTGAGGATATGTTGTATCCAGATAGATTTTACACAAGTAGTCATTATAGTACAGACAAAAGTTTTCAGTGTGCATGAATTTGTCCCTATAAGATCATTTATGTGTATTTCTCAAGGAGTGGAATATGTAGTATGATAGACAAAAGGAAAGGAAAAATTTCACTTTTGGTCCCACTAAATAGGGCCATTCTCACTTTTGGTCCCGCGCTTTAGGTGCTCAACTCTTGTAGTCCCAAAATCCTAATTTTTTAACACTTTTAGTCCCGCGCCGTTAAAAACTGACGGAAACAGCACGTGACTTGCACGTGCCGTTAGTCAACTGGTATGGTACATGTTGGTCAACGGTAAAATATCACTTTTGGTCCCACTAGATAGGGTAATTCTCACTTTTGGTCCCACTAGATAGGGTAATTCTCACTTTTGGTCTCACGCTTTACGTTTTCAACACTTATAGTCCCAAACTCCTAATGGAGAGTGGAACTGAGACATTCCAGGACAACAACGGCAAGTTCTCGGCGGTTCCTTACAGTGAAAGCTTAATCTTCATCAAAAGCAACTCAGCATCTGAAGCAGAGTGAGTGAGAGTGAGAAGAATGCAAATGCAGAGAGACAGAGAGGCCTAAGAGCCGCCATAAATGAGGCTGGGAAGGAAAAAGAAATTGAGTGTGAGAGGGTTCTTTGTTTGAGCTGTGTTCATTGAGTCTTCCTCTGGACCAAATCTTGCAACTTCTCAGACAAATACCACTGGTATGGTAAAATGCAGAGAGACAGAGAGGCCTAAGAGCCCCCACGAATGAGGCTGGGAAGGAAAAAGAAACTGAGTGTGAGAGGGTTCTTTGTTTGAGCTCGAGCTCAAGCTCGATACATTATTTTCGAGTTCTCGAGCTCGAGCTCGAGCTCGATTATGTTCCAGAAATTGCAGAAGAATAGAGGTGGGAAGCAGAGGAATTTTACAACATTACATACAAAATTTTTCAGAAATTTTGCTAATCGATAATGGTCTTCCATACAACATTACAACTCTTTTATAAAACCAAACAACAACAACAAGAAATAAACAAATCATTGTCCCCTGAAAACACACCCAAACCCAAGAAAAAAAATTAAACAAGATGCTAAAAACACACCCAAACCATCTGATATCAAAACATAAGAGTAATCATTCAAGACGGTGTATCGTTGAATTAGGCCATGTGATTTTAAATCATACCGTTTGATATGATCTAATAGATACAATCTTGTATATATTTAAATTTCGTATGAATCAGGTGCCCAAATTTTAAGATATCGAATAATTGATTAAACCTTTTAATCTCATTATATATCTAATAAAAATAATAATTAGAATTGTTCAACCATCATCATCATCATCATCATTATTATTATTTTTGTTATTATTATTATTATTATTATTATTATTATTATTATTATTATTATTATTATTATGATTTTTAGATTAATTCATAAGAATTATCAAATTTTGACATAAATTTATAAATAATAAAGAATCATAAGTGAATTACATGTCAATTTAAAAAATATTAACGTAATACAAATATATATTAAAATATAACTTAAAGTTCTATGTATCATATTAAATAATAATTTTAATTATAAAAAATATTATGCCGTTGACCAACATCTAGTGGGACCAAAAGTGAGAACAACGCTATCTAGTGGGACCAAAACTGATATTTTACCGTTGACCAACATGGACCATACCAGCTGACTAACGGCACGTGACGTGTCACGTGCTGTTTCCGTCAGTTTTTAACGGCGCGGGACTAAAAGTGTTAAAAAATTAGGGTTTTGGGACTACAAGTGTTGAGCACCTAAAGCGCGGGACCAAAAGTGAGAATGACCCTATTTAGTGGGACCAAAAGTGAAATTTTGCCTAGACAAAAAGTTGACTTAGTTTCTTTTTCATGTGTATTGAAAATTTTGTACGAATACACAGAAAAGCTTACAATTAGCACACCTTTATATCAGCAAATGCTATCTCAGGTTCCACCATCCAAAATTCAGCAAGCTATCTTGGAGTATCTGATTGTTCTGCTCGAAATGTTGGTCCGAAGATATACACACTACTGAGAGCACATGCATATATTTCAATAGTTGTTTTGATACATTAAAAATGCTTGCCTGCCGGAAGCTTCTTCAGCATAATCAACTTTTCCATCCCTCTTGGGAATGCCACCACCAAACTTCCATCTCTCAGCCAACTTGTACCTTTCATGCAGCTTTGAGAGGTTCTCTTTAGTGTTGGTACGCTCAGCAACAACAGCAACAATTTCGTCGTTACTTGCTTTGGCAAACTTTAGCTTGGCTACTGCTTCTCCTTTCTCCTTGACAACAAGCGCAGTAGCCTTTGTGTTAGATTCTCAAGGAGGAGGGTTCTCTTTTAGCTCCTTCTCTAATTTTTCTGCATCACTTATTATTGTTGTAACTTGAAACATCTCCACCCTCACAATCACTAGTTGTGGTAATAGGAGTATGCACATAAACAAAACCATGCTTTTGGAAGAATGTGTGGGTACCATATGCCAAGGCAGTACGAATTCTAGCAACCGCAGAAATCTACATGACCAAAAGAAAAATGTATTCGAAAAAGGAGAATAGAGACAAGTGCATTAAGGGAAAGAAAATTTGCTAACACATTTACTTGCAAACATTTTGTTTTCCAAACTATAACTAAGGGGTTTAGGTGTAGAATGTGAATTTTTTGAGGGGTTGCAAGTGTAGTCTTGGAACTCCTTTGTTT
>NW_011628101.1:4780-7478 GCF_000512975.1 Sesamum indicum | reverse complement strand
AGTGTAGTTTCATATTTTCATAGGAGGTTTAAGTGTAATTAACCCTAATTAACAATGTAGATGTAAAATTGCTGATATTAATAGTTCATATGTTGTTAACTTGGAAGAGAGTCAAGTCTATGAGTCTCAAGGTGTGAGTCATTCAGGGTAGTGTTCACAAAGATTTGTGCTTTTGATTAGGTCAAGTTTAGGTCAAGTTTCCTCAAATTCTGAGAATGTTCAAAATTTAGCTGTTTTGCACGGTTTTAGTAGAGCAACTTTGTTTCCCCGTTATACAAACTTATAGTTACTATTACGCTCAACAAATTTGCCACACAAATTCTTGGGTCTAGTCCAACGTTTAGGTCAAGTTTGCTCTAATTCTGAGAATGTTCAAAATTTTGCTGTTATGCAAAGTTTGATTAGAGCAAGTTTGTTTTTTTCTTTTATACAAACTTGTAGTAATTATTACGCTCAGCATATATACCAAGCAAATTCATGGGTCTAGACCAACGTTTAGGTCAAGTTTCCTCAAATTCTGAGAATGTTCAAAATTTAGCTGTTTTGCACGGTTTTAGTAGAGCAACTTTGTTTCCCCGTTATACAAACTTATAGTTACTATTACGCTCAACAAATTTGCCACACAAATTCTTGGGTCTAGTCCAACATTTAGCTCAAGTTTCCTCGAATTTTGAGAATGTTTAATTTAGCTGTTTTGCACGGTTTTATTATAGCAAGTTTGCTTCCCTATTATACAAACTTGTAGTTATTATTACGCTCAGCAAATTTACCAAGCAAATTCTTAGGTGAAGACCAACGTTTGGATCAAGTTTCGTCGAATTGTAAGAACGTTCAAAATTTAGTTGTTTTGCACGTCTTACTAGAGCAAGTTTGTGCTTAGGTCATGTTTCCTCGAATTCTGAGAATGTTCAAAGTTTAGCTGTTTTGCAAGATTTTATTAGATCAAGTTTGCTTCCTTTTTATACAAACTAGTAGTTACTATTATGCTCAGCAAATTTACCATGCAAATTCTTGGGTCGAGACCAACGTTTGTGTCAAGTTTCGTTGAAGTCTGAGAACGTTCAAAATTTATCTCTTTTGCACGGTGTTATTGGGACAAGTCTGTTTTTCTTTTATACAATCTTGTAGTTATTATTACGTTTAGCGAATTTACCATACAATTTCTTGGGTCTAGACCAACATTTGGGTCAAGTTTCGTCGAATTCTGTAAACGTTCAAAATTTAGCTGTTTTGCACGATTTTATTAGAGCAAGTTTGTTTTCCTTTTATACAAACTTGTAGTAATTATTACGCTCAGCAAATATACCAAGCAAATTCATGGGTCTAGACCAACGTTTGGGTCAAGTGTCGTCAACTTCTGAGAATGTTCAAAATTTAGCTGTTTTGCACGGTTTTACTAGAGCAAGTTTGTTTTTCTTTATACAAACTTGTAGATATTATTATGCTCAGCAAATTTGCCACACAAATTCTTGGGTCTAGTCCAACATTTAGGTCAAGTTTCCTCGAATTTTGAGAATGTTCAATTTAGCTGTTTTGCACGGTTTTATTAGAGCAAGTTTGCTTCCCTATTATACAAACTTGTAGTTATTATTAGGCTCAGCAAATTTACCAAGCAAATTCTTGGGACAAGACCAACATTTGGATCAAGTTTCATCGAATTCTAAGAACGTTCAAAATTTAGTTGTTTTGCATGTTTTATTAGAGCAAGTTTGTTTTCTGTTTATACAAACTTATAGTTATTATTACGCTCAACAAATTTACCACACAAATTCTTGGGTCTAGTCCAACGTTTAGGTCAAGTTTGCTCGAATTCTGAGAATGTTCAAAATTTAGCTGTTTTGCACGGTTTTAGTAGAGCAACTTTGTTTCCCCGTTATACAAACTTATAGTTACTATTACGCTCAACAAATTTGCCACACAAATTCTTGGGTCTAGTCCAACGTTTAGGTGAAGTTTGCTCTAATTCTGAGAATGTTCAAAATTTTGCTGTTATGCAAAGTTTGATTAGAGCAAGTTTGTTCTTTTCTTTTATACAAACTTGTAGTAATTATTACGCTCAGCATATATACCAAGCAAATTCATGGGTCTAGACCAACGTTTGGGTTAAGTGTCGTCAAATTCTGAGAATGTTCAAAATTTAGCTGTTTTGCACGGTTTTACTAGAGCAAGTTTGTTTTTCTTTATACAAACTTGTAGATATTATTATGCTCAGCAAATTTGCCACACAAATTCTTGGGTCTAGTCCAACATTTAGCTCAAGTTTCCTCGAATTTTGAGAATGTTCAATTTAGCTGTTTTGCACGGTTTTATTATAGCAAGTTTGCTTCACTATTATACAAACTTGTAGTTATTATTACGCTCAGCAAATTTACCAAGCAAATTCTTAGATGAAGACCAACGTTTGGATCAAGTTTCGTCGAATTGTAAGAACGTTCAAAATTTAGTTGTTTTGCACATCTTACTAGAGCAAGTTTGTTTTCTGTTTGTACAAACTTGTAGTTATTATTACGTTCAGCAAATTTACCAAGCAAATTCTTAGGTGAAGACCAACGTTTGGGTCAAGTTTCGTCGAATTGTAAGAACGTTCAAAATTTAGTTGTTTTGCACGTCTTACTAGAGCAAGTTTGTTTTCTGTTTAAACAAACTTATAGTTATTATTACGCTTAGCAAATTTCCCAAACAGATTCTTGGGTCTAGT
>NW_011628101.1:1408-4313 GCF_000512975.1 Sesamum indicum | reverse complement strand
GAATTTTGAGAATGTTCAATTTAGCTGTTTTGCACGGTTTTATTAAAACAAGTTTGCTTCCCTAATATGCAAACTTATAGTTATTATTACGCTCAGCAAATTTACCAAGCAAATTCTTGTGTCAAGACCAACGTTTGGATCAAGTTTCGTCGAATTCTAAGAACGTTCAAATTTTAGTTGTTTTGCATGTTTTATTAGAGCAAGTTTGTTTTCTGTTTATACAAACTTATAGTTATTATTACGCTTAGCAAATTTACCACACAAATTCATAGGTCTAGTCCAACGTTGAGGTCAAGTTTCCTCAAATTCTGAGAATGTTCAAAATTTAGATGTTTTGCACGGTTTTATTAGAGCAACTTTGTTTCCCCATTATACAAACCTATAGTTATTATTACGCTCAACAAATTTACCACACAGATTCTTGGGTCTAGTCCAACGGTTAGGTCATGTTTCCTCGAATTCTAAGAATGTTCAAAATTTAGCAGTTTTGCAAGATTTTATAGGAGCAAGTTTGCTTTCTTTTTATACAAACTAGTTGTTATTGTTATGCTCAGCAAATTTACCAAGCAAATTCTTGGGTCGAGACCAACGTTTGTGTCAAGTTTCGTTGAAGTCTGAGAACGTTCAAAATTTATCTCTTTTGCACGGTTGTATTATGACAAGTCTGTTTTCCTTTTATACAATCTTGTAATTATTATTACGTTTAGCGAATTTACCATACAATTTCTTGGGTCTAGACCAACGTTTGGGTCAAGTTTCGTCGAATTCTGTAAACGTTCAAAATTTAGCTGTTTTGCACGGTTTTAGTAGAGCAACTTTGTTTCCCCGTTATACAAACTTATAGTTATAATTACGGTCAACAAATTTTCCACACAAATTCTTGGGTCTAGTCCAACGTTTAGGTTAAGTTTGCTCGAATTCTGAGAATGTTCAAAATTTAACTGTTCTGCAAAGTTTGATTAGAGCAAGTTTGTTTTCCTTTTATACAAACTTATAGTAATTATTATGCTCAGCAAATATACCAAGCAAATTCATGGGTCTAGACCAACGTTTGGGTCAAGTGTCGTCAATTTCTGAGAATGTGCAAAATTTAGCTGTTTTGCACGGTTTTACTAGAGCAAGTTTGTTTTACTTTATACAAATTTGTAGATATTATTATGCTCAGTAAATTTGCCACACAAATTCTTGGGTCTAGTCCAACATTTAGCTCAAGTTTCCTTGAATTTTGAGAATGTTCAATTTGACTGTTTTGCACGGTTTTATTAGAGCAAGTTTGCTTCCCTATTATACAAACTTGTAGTTATTATTACGCTCAGCAAATTTACAAAGCAAATTCTTTGGTCTAGAGCAACGTTTGGGTCAAGTTTAGTCGAATTCTAAGAACATTTAAAATTTAGTTGTTTTGCACGTTTTATTAAAGCAAGTTTGTTTTCTGTTTATACAAACTTATAGTTATTATAACGCTTAGCAAATTTATATTAAAACAAGTTTGCTTCCATAATATACAAACTTATAGTTATTATTACGCTTAGCAAATTTACCACACAAATTCATAGGTCTAGTCCAACGTTGAGGTCAAGTTTCCTCAAATTCTGAGAATATTCAAAATTTAGGTATTTTGCACGGTTTTATTAGAGCAACTTTGTTTCCCCGTTATAAAAACCTATAGTTATTATTACGCTCAACAAATTTACCACAAAGATTCTTGGGTCTAGTCCAACGGTTAGGTCATGTTTCCTCGAATTCTAAGAATGTTCAAAATTTAGCTGTTTTGCAAGATTTTATTAGAACAAGTTTGCTTTCTTTTTATACAAACTAGTAGTTATTGTTGTTCAAAATTTAGCTGTTTTGCACGGTTTTACTAGAGCAAGTTTGTTTTTCTTTATAGAAACTTGTAGATATTATTATGCTCAACAAATTTGCCACAAAAATTCTTGGGTCTGGTCCAACATTTAGGTCAAGTTTCCTCGAATTTTGAGAATGTTCAATTTAGCTGTTTTGCACGGTTTTATTAAAACAAGTTTGCTTCCCTAATATACAAACTCATAGTTATTCTTACGCTCAGCAAATTTACCAAGCAAATTCTTAGGTCAAGACCAACGTTTGGGTCAAGTTTCGTTGAATTCTAAGAACGTTCAAAATTTAGTTGTTTTGCATGTTTTATTAGAGCAAGTTTGTTTTCTGTTTATACAAACTTATAGTTATTATTACGCTTAGCAAATTCACCACACAAATTCTTAGGTCTAGTCAAAAGTTAAGGTCAAGTTTCCTCAAATTCTGAGAATGTTCGAAATTTAGCTGTTTTGCACGGTTTTAGTAGAGCAACTTTGTTTCCCCGTTATACAAACTTATAGTTATTATTACGCTCAACAAATTTTCCACACAAATTCTTGGGTCTAGTCCAATGTTTAGGTCAAGTTTGCTCGAATTCTGAGAATGTTCAAAATTTAACTGTTCTGCAAGGTTTGATTAGAGCAAGTTTGTTTTCCTTTTATACAAACTTATAGTAATTATTACGCTCAGCAAATATACCAAGCAAATTCATGGGTCTAGACCAACGTTTGGGTCAAGTGTCGTCAATTTCTGAGAATGTGCAAAATTTAGCTGTTTTGCACGGTTTTACTAGAGCAAGTTTGTTTTACTTTATACAAATTTGTAGATATTATTTCAGCAAATTTGCCACACAAATTCTTGGGTCTAGTCCAACATTTAGCTCAAGTTTCCTTGAATTTTGAGAATGTTCAATTTGACTGTTTTGCACGGTTTTATTAGAGCAAGTTTGCTTCCCTATTATACAAACTTGTAGTTATTATTACGCTCAGCAAATTTACCAAGCAAATTCTTGGGTCAAGACCAACGTTTGGATCAAGTTTCGTCGAATTCTAAGAACATTCAAAATTTAGTT
>NW_011628101.1:0-1397 GCF_000512975.1 Sesamum indicum | reverse complement strand
ATTAAAATAAGTTTGCTTTCTGTTTATACAAACTTATAGTTATTATTACGCTTAGCAAATTTACCACACAAATTCATAGGTCTAGTCCAACGTTGAGGTCAAGTTTCCTCAAATTCTGAGAATATTCAAAATTTAGGTGTTTTGCACGGTTTTATTAGAACAACTTTGTTTCCCCGTTATACAAACCTATAGTTATTATTACGCTCAACAAATTACCACAAAGATTCTTGGGTCTAGTCCAACGGTTAGGTCATGTTTCCTGGAATTCTGAGAATGTTCAAAATTTAGCTGTTTTGCAAGATTTTATTAGAACAAGTTTGCTTTCTTTTTATACTTTTTATACAAACTAGTAGTTACTATTATGCTCAGCAAATTTACCAAGCAAATTCTTGGGTCGAGACCAACGTTTGTGTCAAGTTTCGTTGAAGTCTGAGAACGTTCAAAATTTATCTCTTTTGCACGGTGTTATTAGGACAAGTCTGTTTTTCTTTTATACAATCTTGTAGTTATTATTACGTTTAGCAAATTTACCATACAATTTCTTGGGTCTAGACCAACATTTGGGTCAAGTTTCGTCGAATTCTGTGAACATTCAAAATTTAGCTGTTTTGCACGATTTTATTAGAGCAAGTTTGTTTTCCTTTTATACAAACTTGTAGATATTATTACGCTCAGGAAATTTACCACACAAATTCTTCCGTCAAGTCCAACTTTTGGTCAAGTTTCCTCGAATTTTGAGAATGTTCAATTTAGCTGTTTTGCACGGTTTTATTAAAACAAGTTTGCTTCCCTAATATACAAACTTATAGTTATTATTACGCTCAGCAAATTTACCAAGCAAATTCTTGGGACAAGACCAACGTTTGGATCAAGTTTCGTCGAATTCTAAGAACGTTGAAAATTTAGTTGTTTTGCATGTTTTATTAGAGCAAGTTTGTTTTCTGTTTATACAAACTTATAGTTATTATTACGCTTAGCAAATTCACCACACAAATTCTTAGGTCTAGTCAAACGTTAAGGTCAAGTTTCCTCAAATTCTGAGAATGTTCAAAATTTAGATGTTTTGCACGGTTTTATTAGAGCAACTTTGTTTCCCCGTTATACAAACCTATAGTTATTATTACGCTCTACGCTCAACAAATTTACCACACAAATTCTTGGGTCTAGTCCAACGCTTAGGTCAAGTTTGCTCGAATTCTGAGAATGTTAAAAATTTAGCTGTTCTGCAAAGTTTGATGAGAGCAAGTTTGTTTTCCTTTTATACAAACTTGTAGTAATTATTACGCTCAGCAAATATATCAAGCAAATTCATGGGTCTAGACCACTGTTTGGGTCAAGTGTCGTCAAATTCTGAGAATGTTCAAAATTTAGCTGTTTTGCACGGTTTTACTAGAGCA
>NW_011628100.1:138251-139427 GCF_000512975.1 Sesamum indicum | reverse complement strand
TTACGCTCAACAAATTTACCACACAAATTCTTGGGTCTAGTCCAACGTTTAGGTCAAGTTTGCTCGAATTCGGAGTATGTTCAAAATTTAGCTATTCTGCAAAGTTTGATTAGAGCAAGTTTGTTTTTCTTTTATACAAACTTGTAGTAATTATAATGCTCAGCAAATATAGCAAGCAAATTCATGGGTCTAGACCAACGTTTGGGTCAAGTGTCGTCAATTTCTGAGAGTGTTCAAAATTTAGCTGTTTTGCACGGTTTTACTAGAGCAAGTTTGTTTTTCTTTATACAAACTTGTAGATATTATTATGCTCAGCAAAATTGCCACACAAATTCTTGGGTCTAGTCCAACATTTAGCTCAAGTTTCCTCGAATTTTGAGAATGTTCAATTTAACTGTTTTGCACGGTTTTATTAGAGCAAGTTTGCTTCCCTATTATACAAACTTGTAGTTATTATTACGCTCAGCAAATTTACCAAGCAAATTCTTAGGTCAAGAGCAACGTTTGAGTAAAGTTTCGTCGAATTCTAAGAACATTTAAAATTTAGTTGTTTTGCACGTTTTATTAGAGCAAGTTTGTTTTCTGTTTATACAAACTTATAGTTATCATTACGCTTAGCAAATTTACCACTTCATAGGTCAGGTCTAGTCCAACGTTAAGGTCAAGTTTCCTCAAATTCTGAGAATGTTCAAAATTTAGATGTTTTGCACGGTTTTATTAGAGCAACTTTGTTTCCCCGTTATACAAACTTATAGTTATTATTACGCTCAACAAATTTACCACACAAATTCTTGGGTCTAGTCCAACGCTTAGGTCAAGTTTTCTCGAATTCTAAGAATGTTCAAAATTTAGCTGTTTTGCAAGATTTTATAGGAGCAAGTTTGCTTTCTTTTTATACAAACTTGTAGTAATTATTACGCTCAGCATATATACCAAGCAAATTCATGGGTCTTGACCAACGTTTGGGTCAAGTATCGTCAAATTCTGAGAACGTTCAAAATTTAGCTATTTTGCACGGTTTTACTAGAGCAAGTTTTTTTTTCTTTTATATAAACTTGTAGATATTATTACGCTCACAAATTTACCACACTAATTCTTGGGTCTAGTCCATCATTTAGCTCAAGTTTCCTCGAATTTTGAGAATGATCAATTTAGCTGTTTTGCACGGTTTTATTA
>NW_011628100.1:115158-137085 GCF_000512975.1 Sesamum indicum | reverse complement strand
TGCTTCCCTATTATACAAACTTGTAGTTATTATTACGCTCTGCAAATTTACCAAGCAAATTCTTAGGTCAAGACCAACGTTTGGGTCAAGTTTCGTTGAATTCTAAGAACATTCAAAATTTAGTTGTTTTGCATGTTTTATTAGAGCAAGTTTGTTTTCTGTTTATACAAACATATAGTTATTATTACGCTTAGCAAATTTACCACACAAATTCTTAGGTCTAGTCCAACGTTAATGTCAAGTTTCCTCAAATTCTGAGAATATTCAAAATTTAGGTGTTTTGCACGGTTTCATTAGAGCAACTTTGTTTCCCTGTTATACAAACCTATAGTTATTATTACGCTCAACAAATTTACCACACAGATTCTTGGCTCTAGTCCAACGCTTAGGTCAAGTTTCCTCGAATTCTAAGAATGTTCAAAATTTAGCTGTTTTGCAAGATTTTATAGCAGCAAGTTTGCTTTCTTTTTATACAAACTAGTAGTTATTATTATGCTCAGCAAATTTACCATGCAAATTCTTGGGTCGAGACCAACGTTTGTGTCAAGTTTCGTTGAATCCTGAGAACGTTCAAAATTTATCTCTTTTGCACGGTTTTATTATGACAAGTCTGTTTTCCTTTTATACAATATTGTAGTTATTATTACGTTTAGCAAATTTACCATACAATTTCTTGGGTCTAGACCAACGTTTGCGTCATGTTTCGTCGAATTCTGTAAACGTTCAAAATTTAGCTGTTTTGCATGGTTTTATTAGAGCAAGTTTGTTTTTCTTTTATACAAACTTGTAGATATTATTACGCTCAGCAAATTTACCACACAAATTCTTCCGTCTATTCCAACATTTAGGTCAAGTTTTCTCGAATTTTGAGAATGTTCAATTTAGCTGTTTTGCACGGTTTTATTAAAACAAGTTATTATTACGCTCAGCAAGTTTTACCAAGCAAATCCTTGGGTCTTGACCAACGTTTGGGTCAAATTTCGTCAAATTTTGATAACGTTCAAAATTTAGCTATTTTGCACGGTTTTAATAGAGCAAGTTTTTATTTCTTTTATATAAACTTGTAGATATTACTACGCTCACAAATTTACCACACAAATTCTTGGGTCTAGTCCAACATTTAGCTCAAGTTTCCTCGAATTTTGAGAATGTTCAATTTAGCTGTTTTGCACGGTTTTATTAAAACAAGTTTGCTTCCCTAATATACAAACTTATAGTTATTATTATGCTCAGCAAATTTACCAAGCAAATTATTGGGTCAAGACCAACGTTTGGATCAAGTTTCGTCGAATTCTAAGAACGTTGAAAATTTAGTTGTTTTGCATGTTTTATTAGAGCAAGTTTGTTTTCTGTTTATACAAACTTATAGTTATTATTACGCTTAGCAAATTTACCACACAAATTCTTAGGTCTAGTCCAACGTTAACGTCAAGTTTCCTCAAATTCTGAGAATGTTCAAAATTTAGGTGTTTTGCACGGTTTTATTAGAGCAACTTTGTTTCCCCGTTATACAAACTTATAGTTATTATTACGCTCAACAAATTTACCACACAGATTCTTGGGTCTAGTGCAACGCTTAGGTCATGTTTCCTCGAATTCTGAGAATGTTCAAAATTTAGCTGTTTTGCAAGATTTTATTAGATCAAGTTTGCTTCCTTTTTATACAAACTAGTAGTTACTATTATGCTCAGCAAATTTACCAAGCAAATTCTTGGGTCGAGACCAACGTTTGTGTCAAGTTTCGTTGAAGTCTGAGAACGTTCAAAATTTATCTCTTTTGCACGGTGTTATTAGGACAAGTCTGTTTTTCTTTTATACAATCTTGTAGTTATTATTACGTTTAGCGAATTTACCATACAATTTCTTGGGTCTAGACCAACATTTGGGTCAAGTTTCGTCGAATTCTGTAAACGTTCAAAATTTAGCTGTTTTGCATGGTTTTATTAGAGCAAGTTTGTTTTCCTTTTATACAAACTTGTAGATATTATTACGCTCAGGAAATTTACCATACAAATTCTTCCGTCTAGTCCAACATTTTGGTCAAGTTTCCTCGAATTTTGAGAATGTTCAATTTAGCTGTTTTGCACGGTTTTATTAAAACAAGTTTGCTTCCCTAATATACAAACTTATATTTATTATTACGCTCAGCAAATTTACCAAGCAAATTCTTGTGTCAAGACCAACGTTTGGATCAAGTTTCGTCGAATTCTAAGAACGTTCAAAATTTAGTTGTTTTGCATGTTTTATTAGAGCAAGTTTGTTTTCTGTTTATACAAACTTATAGTTATTATTACGCTTAGCAAATTTACCACACAAATTTATAGGTCTAGTCCAACGTTGAGGTCAAGTTTCCTCAAATTCTAAGAATATTCAAAATTTAGGTGTTTTGCACGGTTTTATTAGAGCAACTTTGTTTCCCCGTTATACAAACCTATAGTTATTATTACGCTCAACAAATTTACCACACAGATTCTTGGGTCTTGTCCAACGCTTAGGTCAAGTTTCCTCGAATTCTAAGAATGTTCAAAATTTAGCTGTTTTGCAAGATTTCATTGGAGCAACTTTGCTTTCTTTTTATGCAAACTAGTAGTTATTATAATGCTCAGCAAATTTACCATGCAAATTCTTGGGTCGAGACCGACGTTTGTGTCAAGTTTCGTTGAATCCTGAGAACGTTCAAAATTTATCTCTTTTGCACGGTTTTATTGTCAGCGATAAAATGTGAGGAATATTGAAATTGAGGCAAAGGATGTCCAGAGTTTTTGTAATAAGCAGCAAGAATAGGAAAAAAGAGTCTGAAGTTGGATTGTTTAGTGAAAAATTAACAATTCTGTATAAATAAACCTTGACATATATATACACTAGAGTGTGCCCGTGCATGGATTAAATTAATTAATAATTAAAAGATATCTCATAAAATTTTAATTATGTCCAAGTCAAATGAAAGAGATGTTTTTAGATAAATAGTACAAATACATTTTGTTCTTAAATCAAAGTGCATCAATATTAAAAAAATTAAAAAAATCATAATATATATACAAAGAGATATATCAGTTGAAATAAATGAATAAGTATTACTTTTATAAACTAAAAGATAATTATATTCATATTGAAGAAAACTACTAAGAATGAATTTAAGTATGAGTTTAATAATATATTAACATACTACTCAGATTTTGTTAATAAAGTTTAGGTGAACTATAAAGAAGATAAATTGCAAATTAATTGATGAAAATATAATTAACTTAACAAAGTTCAACTTATAATATACAAAAACTTAATAAATCCACTAAATGTCTAATTAATAAAATTGGGACTTTATGCTAATTGACAATAATTTAAAAGCCTTGTTAATTTTTTTTCAAAGTTTCAGATCCTTTATCATAAATAATACTTAAGAAAAAGCTGATCACTTTCAATCTTACCCAAACAAGGATAACACTTCAACTAAAGTGGTAATTTACACAATAGTAGGAGGCTCGAGTGCAGGTGATTCCCAAAGAGCAAGAAAGAGTTATGAGAGGGCCACGGGGTCGAATACGAGGCGTGAGTTTGTACTGAATGTAAATGAGGAAGAGGAAATCTCCTTCAGCAGCATGGATAAGCCTAAGGACGTAGGATCGCCAAATGATCCAATGGTCATTAAGATGGATATAACAAATTTCATTGTTCACAAAGTACTGGGAGATAGCAGGAGCTCAACGGACATTATCTCAAGGATGTGATAGATAAGATGGGGCTCGAAAATGCTAAACTTGAGCCTGTAAGGACCCCACTTGTGGGATTTGAGGGCAGCGAGGTCGCATCATTGGGCATGATAGAATTGCCCGTCTCCATACGGGTCGAACCTCGATGTCGGACTCTAATGGTTAAATTCTTGGTGGTGGACACCCCATTTGCTTATAATGTGATATTGAGAAGATCGGGATTGAATTCTTTTAAAGCAGTTGTTTCAACGTATCACATGAAGATGACGTGTCCGACAAAAAAATGGGGCGGGTGAAGTGTCATGCGATCAAAAGGAAGCACGGAAATGCTACAATCTATCAGTGAAAAGGGGATCAAAGGGGAAGAAGAGGAAGGATGAGGAGAGTCCCGAGTCTCGACCTTATGAAGCCTATCGTATGAAGCCTATTGAGTACAAGTTGGTAGAGCTCGTTCAAGGAGATCCCAGTAGAACCATACGAATAAGGTCATGCATGGGAGGATTGGAAACTTCCATGATCAAAGTCTTAAGAGAGAATGTGGATATGTTCGCTTGGAGTCCCTTGGACTTTAGAGGTATCGACCTGAAGTTAATCGTGCACAGGCTTAATGTGGATCTGACAGTGCGACTGGTGCAACCAAAAAAGAGGTCATTTGGGACGGAAAAGAGTCGGACTATTCGAGCAGGAGGTGAGCAAACTGCTGAAGGCAGGTATGTATCCGAGATTCAATACACAGATTGGCTCTCGAATGTTGTAGTTGTTCCAAAAGCATTCGAAAAATGGCGTATGTGCACGGGCCCCAAGGACCGTTATCCTTTACCCAGGATTGACATAATGGTCGACTCTACTACTGGATATGAAATGTTTTCGATGATGGATGCTTATCAGGGGTACCACAAGATCTACATGGGAAACGAAGATCGCGATAAAACTTCTTTTATTACTGATGGCGGTATTTATTGTTATAATGTGATGCCATTTGGTTTGAAAATTGTAGGGGCTACTTATCAGCGATTGGTGAACAAGATGTTTCACGATCTCATAGACAAAACGATGGAAGTCTACGTGGACGATATGCTGGTGAAGAGCAAGAGATCGGACAGTTACCTCGAACATCTTAAGCGGAGGTTCACAATAATGAGATCGTATGGTATGAAGTTGAACCCAGACAAATGCACATCTCGAGTAAGAGGCAAAAAATTTCTGGGATATATGGTCAATGAACGCGGAATCGAAGTAACCCAGAAAAGATCGAGGCCATCATGAAATTGCGATCGCCGACCATGATCAAGGAGGTGCAAAATGTTGCAGGGGGCCGAGACGAGGTACTCTGAAATGGAAAATTGGCACTAGCGTTGGTCGTGATAGCGACAAAACTATGCCCTTATTTTTAGTCCCATAGAATAATTGTGCTTACGAATCATCCGTTGAAGCATGTAATGTCGCGACCTGAGGTATTAGGAAGATTGATAAAATGGACCGTAGAATTAGAGGAGTACGGCATTGATTACCAGACAAGATCCGCACAAAAAGCACAGATTTTGGCAGACTTCATGATCAAATTAGTTGGAGAACAGAATCAAAAGTGGATGCTGCATGTTGATGGTTCCTCTAATCTTACCAATGGAGGGGCGGGAATTTGGATTCAGGGACCTGAGGGGGTTGAGATCGAAGTGGCAGCAAGATTATCCTTCCCTGTCACCAATAATGAAGCCGAGTATGAGGACCTGATTTTAGGATTGCAGTTGGCGCATGAAGTAGGAGCTAGAAAATTGGAAGTCTTTACAGGCTCACAATTGGTCGCACTGCAGATGAAAGGAATGTACGAGACGCGAGATAGAATAAAGACCTCATACAGGGAGATCCCAAAAACGTGGATGGATAAGTTTGATAGTTGCGCAATTCAACAAGTCCCATGCACTGAAAATGATAAAGAAAATGCACTGTCTAAATTTAGAGCAGCGATGCCAGGCATAAAGGATCACAAAATCACAATGATAGTACGAGAGAAGGCGGTGATGACGGAGGGGCTAAAAGTTGAAGTGGTATCTGAATCCAAGTCTTGGAAGGACGAGATCATAAAGTATCGCGAAGAGGGCATTTTACCTGATGATCCCATTCGAGCAAGAAGATTGAAATTCCAAGCTACACGCTTTACGATCGTATCTGGCTAGTTATATAAGAGAACGGTAGATGGACCATTGCTGAAATGTTTAAACGAAGAAAGGGCTAAATATGTGATGAAAGGGCGAGATTGCTAGCCCAAAAGATCGCTAGACAGGGTTATTTTTGGCTCACAATGATGAAAGATGCAAGCGAGTTCGTGAAGAAATGTGATAGCTGTTAAAGGTATGCATCCTTCATACATCAGTGCGTGACCCCAATGGAACTGATCAAGATAGCTTGCCCTTTCAATCAGTGGGGAATACACATAGTGGGACCATTTCCCCCAGCTCAAGCTCAGAAAAAGTTCATCATTTTAGCAGTAGAATATTTTTCGAAGTGGGTGGAAGCTGAAGCTGTGGCCATGATTATGGAGAAAGAGACGATCAACTTTATCAGGAATAACATTATTTGCAGCTTCGGGACATCACGTATATTGATCTCAGATAACGGTACTCAGTTCCAAGAAAAAAAGATCACAGAATGGTGCAAGGAGTTGAAGATCAAGCAACATTTTATAGCCGTGGCCAATCCACAAGCAAATGGGCAAAACAGAAGTCACTAACAGGACCATCTTGCAATACTTGAAGATGCGGCACGAACCGAAAGGATCATGGGTCGAAGAGTTACCGGGAGTTCTCTAGGCCTATCGCACCACCCCACGAATTGCAACAGGTGAGACCCCATTTTGTTTGGTTTATGGAACTGATGCCAATATTCCTGCCAAAATAGGGGAGGAGTCTCAACGGATCATGATGTACAATCCGAAACCCAATCAAAGCGAATGAAGCTTCGATCTAACTAAAATTGAAGAGAAGAGAGAGACAGCATACGCGAGAATCTTACATCACAAGGGATGATGATGAGAAATCATGATCGAGAGACCGAGGCAGTTACAGGTAGGTGATCTAGTGTCAAGAAGGGTGAAGCATATCGTCATGTCGGAAAACTTGATCCATCATGGGAAGGACCATATAAATTGGTCGAGATCAAAAAGAAAGGAACCTATAAGCTGCACGATATGCATGAACAAAACTTACCGCGACCATGGAATGTTCAAAACTTGAAGAAATTCTACACCTGATCCACGATGATCTCCCTGGTGCCTGAAAAAAGCCATCAACTTGTACATAGGATCTGTAAAAGATCATTTCTTTTGTGCCTGAAAAAGGCCATCAACTTGTACATGGGATCTAAAAACGATCGTTTCTTTTGAGCCTGAAAAAGGCCATGTTTTTATGCAAGATTCACGAAAGGATAATTTTGTGCCTGAGAAAGGCCGACCATTTAGTTCTAGAGACGACCTCGATCTTACTTCAACTTTTACTTTAATTCTAATGAACCAAGGATCCAATTTATGCAATTTGAAAAAGATGCACTATATCATGCGATCTAAAAAAGATGCACTTTCTGTGCAATTTGAAAAAGATGCACCATATCTTGCGATCTGAAAAAGACGCACTTTCTGTGTAATCTGAAAAAGATGCGCCATATCATGCGATCTGAAAAAGACGCACTTTGTGTGCGATCTGAAAAAGACGCACTTTGTGTGCAATCTAAAAAAGATGCACCATAGCCTGCGATCTGAAAAAGACGTAATTCTTTTAATGTCATCTGAAAAAGAGGCATCATCTCTTGCGATCTGAAAGGGATGCATTTTTCTATTTCATCAGAGATTACATCATAATATAAATTCAAATCAAACAAAGAAATACATTGCACAAATAGAGTTTAGTGACGGCAGGAGAAGTTCAAATCTTAAAAAATAAGTTCTAATCAAGCCTTATGGGATCAACCTCACAAAAAACATGAAAGAATCTGGTCCCAACTTTAAAGGCTCAATTTTGTCCAACAACGTCAAGAACTCATCATGTCCAGGAGCAGGCTCGTCGGGGTAGGGCTGCAATTGTCCGTCTAGCATGGGGTTCAAGCGCTCTTGATCAAAATTTTCACAGAACCCCCCAAAGAGAATTGAGTTGCGCCTTACATGTACAGAAGCCTTTATTGAAGAACTCGACGGCTTTTATCTCAACGGTAACTTGAAAAGAGGACGACTTCACGAAGTCGTGAGCTGTCGGCAAATGTGAGCTGGAGAGTAGTTTCTGGTGTTCCTTTAAAGTAATGCAATCAACCTTTCCTTCTTCTACGCCTTCAGAGTGACAAGCTTGGAAACCCTCCTTCTGATCTTCAACATGGCCGACCTCGCGATCAGCTGCAAAGCCTTCCTTTTTGCCTTCAGCAAACGCGTCCTCCTTGGCCTTGGAAGCTTCAGCAGCGTAGGCTGAAAGTTCATTTTTGAGGTCTTGCACCTCTGCGACCAGAGCCTTCTCGCGTTTTTCTCTTTCAGCTCATTGAGCTAGCAGGTCCCTCACCTTCTTCTCCGCGATCATATGATTCCGACGATAACTTGTGTACTTCAGAGCCATGTTGTGGTAGAAAGCAACAGTCTACAAGATTGAAATACAAGATGAGAATGTAAATTTGAAATTAAGCAAAATCAAGGGGGGAGATTTCAATCACCTGCAATAAAGAATGAGCAGCATGCTCTTCTAACCGAGTATGCGGGTTCATTAATAGAGAAGCCTGATCGCGGGGGAGGATGCAATTGCTAAATAGTTCCCAGGAGTCTTGTCCAGGTCTACCGTACAACACAGAACTGCTCGATGATATATTCCAGCTCAGCACAAAACGCTCGTCCTTTAGCTCAAAGTGAGATGATGTTTGCTCTTCAATTCTTTTCGAGCCTCTTTCCACCAGGCAGTAACTTCTTTAAGCATCTGGAAATTTACTTGCTCTTCGGCTTGGTAAACAGCTTCTTTGGCCATCCTGCTCTAAAATCAAGATTTACTGCTCTTACTCGATTTGGATGACTTTGATGATTTCGAATACTTGGATGATTCGGATTGGTGTTTGACATTTTACCCTTATGCTTATGATGGTCCCTCTTGCGCTTTTTTGAACTAGTACCTTCATCAGCTTCATTGGCTCCATTTGCGCCAACCTCTTCCTCAGGTCCCAAATCCTCAGATGCCCTCGAGGGAGAGTTTTGCTCATTAGGAATGGGTGAAGGGAGGGTCTCTTCATTATCAACTAGAATGGGCTCAGGATTGCTGGGGCTCATGGAGTGCGATCCACGAGCAGGTGATGGGGTCTGTATTTGCAGGGTAGCGACCCGCTGAGCCTCATGTTTGTTCTGCAAGGCTTTAAGTCGCAACGCGATCCTTGAATTCATAACTATTTTGTCTGCAAGAAAGAGTAAAATGTGAACAAAATTACGAGTAAGATGAGAATGGAATATGCTACTCAGAAGGACAGCAAGATCACCAAATGAATTCTTGACGTGGAGGGGTGCTGGAGAAAGACGATTGAGCCATAGCACCTCTTCTATTAGAAGTCTCTTCGGATCGTACCGATAGGCGGTATGGCCATTGATTTGGTCGCCTTCCAGCCCCCCTCCACTCCTTTTGGGTATAGGTTTGTACTTAGTCCACTCCAAACGAAAATGCCATACTTGACTAGCGGGAGGAAGAATAAATATATATTTCTTTTGCCTAGGCCCAAGATTAGATTTCAAGGTTTTAAGGTATCTACAGTCTTTCTTAGTAGATAAATAAAAGAAACCTCTATCTCCCGATCTTTTAGTAGTAAATGCATACAACGACAAGAAATTGTCAACACTGGGTGCGAGGCGTAAAGCCTTCATTATTATGATGAAAAGAATTATGTGGCTAAAAGAGTTAGGAGATAATTGCATAGGACTAAGGAGTAATTGGTGAAGAATGGAGGCTACCGGAGGAGCTAAAGGAAGTCTCAGACCCGTGTCAAAATGCTGAAGGAAAAAAGCACAAAAACCTGACAGAGGTCGATGCATTCGGTCGAAAGACCTAGGAACCATAATCTCGTAATCGTGGGGTATGAAGTATCGTTCTCTAATCTTATGGATAGGAAGTTTGACAACACTAACTATTACCTCCCAAGGATTTCTATTCATTCTATTCTGAAAATTTTCAAAGGTCAAAGTACCAGCAGGATCACATGGGATATGTTTCATTTTCGGATTTCATAGATTTAGAGGGTTTCTTGGCTACTATGGGAGAACTAGGTGCAACTACAGGTATATTGGGGTCGTCAGACCTTGGGAAAGTTGCCGAAGACCCCTAGCCAGAGTTCGAACTCGAACCAGAATTTGAACTAAAGCTGGAAGACATCGTACCTTGAGAACGAGATGGCTCGAGAAGATGCTGGTCGAGATCGAGCTCTTGACAGCGAGGTCGAACACTTAAGAGTAGGTAAGAATGAAATTTGAATTACTTGAGTATTTATAAGGTTGGAAAGGCGCACTGCCTATTGGGGACCAAGATGAAGACACGTGGAGGTGGCTTTGACATGATCCGCAGATGCAACTGTTCTACTTCTTCAAAGAGCAATAATTGAACTTTGAATAAGTGGGGGAGTAATGGTGGGTGAAACCCACTTTTTACACGGAATACAAAAAATAAAATAATAAAGGGTAATTCAATCATTGCATCAGTTTAGACCCGCGCACTCTTAGCAAGCGAGTCGGATAAGCCCCGACCCAGATTCGGACCCGATACGAAGACCCCGGCACAAGAGCTGTCCAATCAAAGGCGATTGATAATAAGATGCTGACATGTGGCCCATATAACAGTATCCACATGGACCCTATAAATAGCCCAAGATGCCCTATTTCGAGGTAACTGAAACATCACTTTTTCGACCTATTTTCTCCTAATCGCAGAATTTTACCTCGATCACTACTAAATTGAGCGTCGGATGGTTGTTGTCTGCGACACACCCAATGAGTTTCACGTTCGTGTTTCATTCTCAAGAACCCAATACTTGATCTTGGTAGAGTTAGCGTTTAACCGATAGGTCAACCCTTGAGGTCACAGAATTCGAGCAAGATCACAGGTGCATTATGAAAAAGCAATATTGCATTTTCCAAGATTTGGCCGTACATGAAGTGGGATGCACATCATTGATAACTGCATCGCCCACATCGGTGGAGATCAAAGAGTTAAACTTCTCAATCACATAGCTGATGTATTGGACTTTCTCTCATATGATCCATTCAGGTAATAATTAAGTGCATATTGTAGTTTTAATTTCTTGGAGTTTTTCATTTTTAACTCATAATGAATGATATATATCTGATGGGGCTAATTGTTTTCAGGAACTACATTTTACAAAATGTCCTAGGCCTCAGAAATGGGGGCACTACGAATAAAATAACGGATTGCCTGAAATATTAATTTATACGACTGGCGGTGAGAAAAGAAAGAAGCCTTGTGGTAGAGAAATGCATGGAAACTTCGAAGAATGGGGTTATTAGAGTGGCTGCAGAGATAGTAAACTGTCCGGGAGCAGCTTTTCGACATGCTCGAATTAGTTAGGAAATTATGTGATTCAAGCAGCATTAAAGAAGACTAAGGTTGATTCTTTGTATTTAAGTTTCTAGATATATATACCACCTAAGTCTTTTGTTGCAATAACTTACAAGTTTGGTTTATGTGATTTTACGAACGTGGTTTCAAAATCTTTTATGACGCTATTGTGAGATGTTTGGAGCCTCATCGCAGAGCACTTCGTCGAACTGCAGGTGGAAAGAATGTGCTGAGTATTGTGGAAGCTGATTAGTGATAAGATCAACTCAACTGTCAATCAATCTATTTTGTGTAAATGGAACAAATGTTATGTTTTCGTAGAACAATGAGAGTGTGTGTATCGCTCTGTTAATAAAGTTGATAATTCTTTTGTTCTTTTCTGTATTCGATAATAATGATCGTTTGATTAAACATTGTCAATAAAAATACTCACTTTGATGCGATTATTGAAGTATGTGATTCGACTATAAATACTCCATTCTGTATTCAGCTAGTATGATCTTTCCTCAAAATGGATTGTGCTAAACCTCTGGAAAATCCTTCAGTTGCCGAGGAAAATATGGATGAGATACATAACTCTGTACAAAAAGACAACAAATTTTTGTAGCATATGAATAGAACCGCACTAATTCTCCAGAAATTCCATATGACTCCAACAATGTTTTCCTTGGTTCACGAAGGGAAAAACATGAGTTGCAGCAAACATTATGTACAATAAAGAAATTCATAAACTTACAGGACTAATTAGTTAATGAACATACTTACAAAATAAAATCTAATAGAGGATAAAATTAAAGGACGAAAAAAATAATTTTCTCATGATATTTATTCACTTACTAATTTACAAATAATCAAATTTATAAACTTTCTAATTAAACATTAAATTGGATAGGATAAAGTATATTTAACAAATGTACTAACCAAATAATATAATTGTATAGAGTAATTAATAAATTTAAATCAAATTTTGTACCTCAGTCTTATCTTTCCGAGAGAGTGTGTTTGTGTAACTAATGGGATACGTATGTGTGCTTCTGTGTGCATGGTGATTGTTTAATTAATATACTTAACTTTTATATAGGGTTAAATTCATTTTGACCCCCTGTGATATACAAAAATATCAAAAATCCCCATATGAAACTTTTAATATAAAAAATCATCCCTATGTTAAGAATAAATATAAAAATCTTCTGACTTTGCAGGAACTAATATTTTTGGTTTATTTGGTTTTAGGATCGTGGTTTCAATAGTCTTTATAATGCAATTATGAGACGGTTGGAGACTTGTTGTAGAGCATCACTTGGTCGAACTGCAGGGCGAAATAAGATCAACTCAAGATGCATATATAAGTGATCAGTCTATTTTATATGGATGGAGTGTTATCTTTTTGTAGAAATTTTTACCAAATAGAGCAACATAATTATGTACACAAAATGGCTAAATATAAGTACCAACTTCATTAAAATTTAGAACTAGAATTCCCACAAAAGTTTTCGTCCACAAGTTTTCTGGTTTGACTTCTGCCAAAGTAGAGCACATCATGTACATAAATCCACAATGTTTGCAATTTGGTTAAATAAATCATAAAACAAGCAGCTCTCTTGCTTTACAAAATGTCGGAGTCAACACATTCATGTTGGCGGCTATTCAAAACGAAAAATCACATCCTATGCCAAAAGAAATGACCTATTTGATAACTTAAACAAAACTGGTCAACCTTCTACTTTATCTTCGTGTGCTATTATAAATTATAATACATTATTCAATATATTGAGAATATTGTAAATTCTAATTATATTAAATAATAATCATACATTTTTCACCAACCTTTTAATATTCTATCTATATTAAAACTCAAACATCTGTTCTAGTTTCTTCTAAATAACTAGACATTCTAGCTTTGTAGGTATATACCAATTTATCAATTAACTCATAACAATTTATTTTGCAAAGTCCCTCATATTTTTATGACTATCATTAGCTAAAAAAATCTCATATTCTTTTATAACAAATATAATATTTCTCAAATAAGATTTTCTAATACTTTTTAAAGGAAAAATTATTTGTTTAGTCTTTTAAGTTCGTATGTTATTAACTTTAGTCCTTTAAAATTACTCGTTTTAGTTTTAGTTAGTTAATTTTAAAAATTGCTTAATTTTAGTCATTTAGCCTAATTTCGAACGATTTCACCACTACACAGCTTTTCAAGAATAATTTTAGTCCATATATAAATATCTGTTCATTTTGCATCTCTTAACTAATGCTCTCCCAAAATGGTATAAGAGTCTAGATTTTTAAAAAAAGTTATTTGTTTATATTGCACTTAGATCATTAGAATAGACTATTAGCCTTTATTATTAAAAGAGTCATAAATTAGGATAAATTAAGGACAAAATCTATGCAAAATTTGTAGATATATGACTAAATTTGTAGATACAAAAGACAGTTCAAGACTGTGGACAAAGGTTAATCCATATACCTTTCAAAATAGAATAATTGAGCCAGAAGGTGGACGAGGTGCTTAAGATTCTTCCCGATCTATACAAGGATCTTACAGATCTGAAGGTAGACATTGCAGATTTGAAGAAAAACCAAAGAGAGAACCCTGAGCCATCTAAATCCAGACAAGAGTGAATCAGGGACGCCCTCGGAACAGTACCTATTCTACACTAGAAGGGGAAGGCCATGGAGATTTCAAAGCCAAAGTCCAGAGAAGATCTGATTACCTCATCTATCAAAACTATAAAATAATGGAGGTAATAAGAGCAAATCTAATCAGATCTACAAGAATTGGCGGAATCCTTTTTGCAACTCGGGATTGTGGATTTAGTTAATATCCAAACCAATGAAATCATTCTAGTACTACCACCGGCAGAGGGAAGTACATGTTCTAATGATCCTGCACAGGATCAATCGATGAGAGAAAGTGCGAATTTCCACACTAATGCCACTCCAATATTTATGGAAACCAGGCTAAAGGAAAATCCAGGAAGAAATGCAAAGAGAATGCCTGAAAATCCACCTTGGGCAAGGACCATGCTCCAACCCTCACATCCATACGGCGCTATACTTAACCTGGATATTATTGATTTTCAAAATACCGAGAAGTTGATAGACGGATGAGTTGCAGCCATCAAGATAGCAGTAACTACCCTAGAGCTCGACAAGAAAAACTTCATAAAACTTCGTTGAGTTGAGCTTGGAGGGATTTGTAAAGATCAGATGGGACAATACCCTAGAAGATACAAAAGCCAGTATCCTTGCCGGAGATTCGAAAGGCCCGATAGTAGACCGGCTAGGAAGGTTTATCAAGAAACACTTCATCGGATATGGATACCTCGAAGGAAGTAGAGCAGAAAAAGCTAGAGAATATGCACAGGCTCTCTTCAGCCTTGAATTAAGAAGTATCTACGCAGCAGATGAATATATATATTGGTTCCGCAAGTATTTCTTCCAAAGTGGAGTAGCAACAGAAGTAGCACCTCCAATGTTCTTCGCAAAGATATGCAGTCCATGGAGGGAAATGTTGATCCAGTCATACAAAGTACCTGAAGGACAACTAGATTCAGTGGCGCGAATAATGTCTTTCCTTAAAGACAAACTGAAGAATTGGTGTTATCAAGCATTCATCCAGAAGAACATGAAAAGTCTGAGAGGTAAATCAAACAAACTCCTCTCTATTGTGAACAATGATTTTTCAACTATTATAGGAGAATCAAGTGAGCCAAGGAAAAGGAGGAAGCATAGTAGTGACTCCTACCCTAGGAGTTCTAGAAGATACTTTCCCGACGGAGAACATGGTGGTCCAAGTCCAAAGCAAGAACATACAAATCTGGACAGAGAACAGGACCAACAAAGGCTTCATCCCAAAGATCTAGACTAACAGATGCAAGATCCACCGAAAGAACCCCTACAAGAAGAACTTTTAGACGAGCCCATACCCGAGTCAATGAAAGTTTCAAAGACTGCAATTGCTAGACCTGCGGAGCAAAAGGACATATATCCCCCTACTGCCCGCAGAAACATTTTGAATTATGAATATCTGAAGCCACAGATGACATCCTAGATGTAGTCTACTATGGTGATTTGGCACTCATTTACCAATTCGAACATCTTCTGTCAGACGAAAGCGTTTGTGAAGAAGAGATAGAAATTGATTCGGATGGAACTTCAAATGAGTCAGAATAATTACAACGAATGAGATAGGCTTCAAACTTCTGAAAACCTATCAGGATTATTTTCCAGAATAACGGTGTTCAACAAACTATGGAAAGAATCATGAGACAAGATATCAACTCAGCCCATACAATAGATTTAGAATTAGAGGGATTGGGAAAGTCTTGAACCAGATAGGACTGAATCAAAGAAAGCATCACATAATTTACAAAGTAAGTTCAGGTGAGTTTGCTATACCTATGGAACTTACTGCTAATGTGATGGAGATGCAATTAATTTCTAAAGAAGAGATTCTTAAAGAATTAAGTAAGCTTAGAGAACAAGTAGCTTTTACTATGAAATGGATCCACATAGGAACTATTGAAGTAGTAATAAAAGCAACTTCTAAAGAAGGAATTGATTCAGAAAAACATTTATCGATAGTGCATAGAAGAATCAATAACATACGAGATAGTTGTCTTGGAACAATGATAGGAAATTTGTATGCAGGAAAACTAATGTTTGACATTCATCCTAGGATTGCATACAACCTAGTAGACCAAGATTTCAATAAAGTATTAACCCCTCATCAAGATTTTAAAAGAAAAGATCTAATGAAAGAAGGAAATAGAAAGTATTCTATAATTTATAGAATTGCATATGCCCTTTCCAATACGCATCATTCAAATTTGTTTCTTAGAAAGAGTATATTGAGATTCCTAGAATTTTCAAGCATTTCGCCAAGGTAATGACACCAGATCCTATCAGGATATCTAGAGTAGGTGGTGTTGATATCATCATAAAAGATCATCAGTTTTAGATAGAACACTTAGCTCTGGAATTGAGTTTAGTAGTCGGATGTCCTTTTCGGAAGATAGGATTACAAACTACAAAGGAAAGGAGAAAGAGTTAATTAAGGCTTTTACTCCTCAAGAGATTAGGGTAGATAACGTAAAACTTAGATGCCCTGAAGGATGGAAAGAAATACAAGTAATATTTGACATCACTAAGAAAGAAAATATTTTCCCTTGTGATTACTTATACCATTTGCAGCAACCTGTTGTTGGAAAATATGAAGACATGTTAGAAATAGCAGGCCATGAAATTCTAGTTGCAGTAGTTGCGGGATGAGAAAATGGGTATATAACTTTGAGGTTAAGTTTCCTCAAAGAAAATAAACCATGGGGAACGAAAGGTAGCGGAATGGAATTTAGTCTTGATGGTGTCACCATAAAGATTGAATGACAAGTCCCTTTTTTATATACATGTCTATTGGTATGTTGTATGATCAATATAAGACAGAATATTTAACAGCTTAAATTGATTTAGGATCAGGAATTTTCACGCCAAAGCCTGGAGTTTTCCCTAAAGAAGCAAGGGAAACCTTACCCGTTATTGTAGGAAGGGATTTTTCACAAAAAATCCTGATACTCGATAAGGGAACACGAGAAGTCAAGATTATGATCGGAGGAGCATTTGGAATGCCCTAGTTTAGGATAAAAATACCTCCTATTTACTTTAATGATATAGGTGCCAATATCTTGTTAGGTAACAATTTTATCCAAACATTTGCGAGATATATGCAGGATAATCAAAAAATTCTGTTAATCTTTACTACTAACTGTGGTAGTGAGATACAAGTGTTGCGAAGAGAAAATGCATTGAACAGGATAATGCCAATAAATTTTCGCAGCAAACATGGTGATTTTGATGCTAGATTAACTCATCCAAAATGCAGGATAAGAGAAAATTTGGTAAAGTTCTTTTGTCTTTCAGGCAACAAGGACTCATAGACAGTGATAACTTCTATAAGGAATCCGAGGAGGAAATTATGAACCTTAAAGAAGCACTACTAGAAATGAAATCGTTAGATATTAGTGAGGAAAGCAGGCAATCTCTTGAGAATGTCAAGAGGCTCATTCGGAGGAACTTCAGTGAAAACCCTCTAGCATGGTGGGATAGGAACAAGATCCAAGCTACTCTAAAGCTCAAGGATGAAATGCAAGTACGAGTACATTCGATACAAGCCTATCTAGTTGAACATGACAGACAAGAAAGCTATGCAGATAATTATCAAAGAGCATATTGGCTTTGCACTCATGGAGTCTAGAATCTCTACCTACAGCAGCGCTGGGTTTCTGGTAAGAAACCATAGTCAGATTAAAAGAGGTAAGTCCAGGTTAGTAATTAACTATCAAGGCATTACTAAGATATTAGAGTTTGATGGTTATTACATTCCTAGTGGAGAACCCTTAATTGATTGCATTAAAGGAGCAAAAGTGTTTTCTAAATTCGATTGCAATCTGGTTTTTATCAGATTAAGATGGAGAGTGAATAAAAGAAATTTACTGCATTCTCCACAGCATAGGGACAATATATCTGGAATGTGCTTCCAATGGGTTTAGCTAACGCACCCCAGATATTTCAAAAAAATGGATAATCTTTTTAAAGATTACTTCGAATTCATGTTTGTCTATATTGACAACATATTGATTGCATAAAAAAATATGAAAGAACATATTAAACATCTTGAGATATTTTATGATGCTTGATATAGAGAAGGTTTAGTACTTTCTGAACAGAAAGCTACTATTGCTGTCAATAAAATTGAATTTTTAGGAATTATTATTGCCGAAGCAGGAATTGAGTTACAAGACCATATTGTGGAGAAAATCCGCAATTTTCAGGATGTGCTCAAAGACAAGAAGCATTTGCAGAGCTTCTTGGGAGTTTTTAATTTTTCAAGAATCTTCATTAAGGATCTTGCAAGATACAGAAAGGATTTCCGACCACTTTTGAAAGAAACAGAGAGTTCAAAGTGGAAATGGGAAGAAATCGACACAAAAAGGGTTTGTAAGCTGAAACAGGTTTGCAGTAACCTGCCAAAGCTTGCTATAACACAAGACGGGGATGAATAGGTAGTCTACACAGACGCCAATGATTATAGATCGGCAACAGTGCTCATGAAAAAGACAACTACAGGGGAAGAACCTTGTAGATATACAGAAGGGTTGTTCTCAGAACAAAAAGCCAAAATTTGGCAAATCAACGAGAAAGAATTTTTTGCGGTTTGAAAGGTTTTTAAGAAATGGCCTTTATTTTGACTTTCTAAAGAATTTACTTTCAAAGTTGATAATACAAATGTGAAGTGCTTCTTAAAAAATAAACTAGAACTGAAAATAGAGAAAGCTCATATTATTAGATGCAAGCTGAATGCCAATATTATTGTTATAATATTGTCGTTATAAAATATCATAAAAATATTTTTGCAGATTTTCTGACAAGAGATGGAGGCATTTGAAGCAATCCCCATCATGTTGAGACTCAGGCACCTGCAAGAAAACTTCGAGGAGCTTGATAGAAAGTTTGGACAACTAGCGGTTCTTACCGAAATTGCCGGACAAATCAAAAGAGCTGATCTAGACACTGTCCAGATCGCAATAAGAAGTTCCTATTAGCATCCACATCGCTATGGAACGACTTACGAGAATCGATTTGGAAGGCATCACCTTCGAGGATGACTCATGAGTTGAGGGAGCATGACCCAAAACATGCCTTTAGAGTACAAGGCTCTAGACCTGTAGCGTCATATTCAAGTACCGATTGCATAAGGCCATCACCAGACTCTAGTGGAACGAAAACAATTGAGTCACAGGAAGTGCAAACTCCTTTTGATTCACGTCAACCCAGCACCTCTGGGGTTAAAGAGGGAGAAATTAGCCTTAGGCCGATGACGGGCACTTCTAAGGTTAGTACTAACGAGTTGATATCTTCTTCTGCTTGGTAGGACTACCAGCGTATGTGGAAAAAATTAGTTTCCCGTAAAAGAGTAAACCCAGACAAAACCATTATCGAAACATCTGAAAAATGTTAGAAGGGTCAAAACTACAAGATGTTCGAGAATGACATGATTTTGGAGCTCTTGCTTCAGTTCATACTATGTCACCAAGTTTTTCGAAAATCTCAAAACTTCCGGAGTGGATTAGTGGGGCGGTTTTTAATTCATGGCAAAACAACCCCCACCTAAAAATAGGCTATGTTTTGGAGATAAAATTCGATCAGTTGCTCTAGAAACATCGGAAAAAGGGTTTCATTTAGCATTTCATTTCATGAAGTTGCAGAGACCAGATATGATGGCTTTCAATAAAATTAAAGCTGCCTCAGGAGAAGCTCCCCTGGTATCAGCTATTAGTGAAGATAATATCTCTACCAGATGGACAAAGTCAAGTATCCATTCAAGATTTTCTCAAATAAAGTTAATGGATCGTTCCTGTTAAATTTCATGACAGGAAAAAGCACCGAGTTTGCAGAAAGATTATTTGAAAAGAAGCGGATGTTAATCTGAAAAAATAACTGCCAGGTACCGAAGCAACAAGGATGAAGACATGCAACATATTGCATGTTGGAAAATGGCATAACCATATATGCTCTTGCTGTAAAAAAACAAGAGAAGCCCCTGTTCAGAACATAAATTCGGGTCAGACAAAATAAACCTAAACCAGACCAGGACAAGGAAAAAGGAAAAAAATTTACAAAGAGAAGTAAAAATTAGAAAATGTAAAAAAAGCAAGGATAAGACTTCCGATAGAAAACGATAAGGGGCAATAGTCAGCAAAGTAAGAAAGTTAGCTGGAAGTCAAATGGCCGACAAGCCATTATGACCAACTGTTGGAAAGGACAAGGCAATGATGAATGCAGTGATGTCATTCGAAAGAGACAAGACGATGATGAATGCAATGACGTCATCAGAAACAAGTTTGGAGTCTAAATTTGAAGTCCGCGGACGCCTATAAATAAACATGCAACGAAGCAGAAGGAGATTATCAGAAAACTTCTCCTACTCTTCAAAGTATTAGAATTCTGAATTTCTCAAGCTTTTGTAGTATTTTAATCTTTCAGTATATGGGAGTTTCCCCAACAAATCAAGTCCTCTTTCATATGAGAGGCTAAAGAGTTGTCTTCTCCAATGGACTAATAATATCTATGTAATATTTCCTATATTTGTTCAATAAAAAATTAGGCTTCTGTTCAACTTGTTTATCCAAAATTCTATTAAGTCCCCATATTGGAGTCCCTTTTATGCCCTATGGTAGGAAAAGAAATAGGGTTGTGCTGTTTGTTGCTAAATGAGCCAAGTAACTGCAAACCATCTACTGCGGTAGTGTAGTTGGAAGATGTTCGTAAAATCGAGGGCTTGGAATACCCTGGAACAAGGCGGTCGAAAAAAATGGTCCAAACTTGGAAGCATGTTGGAAGCATGAATTTGAAAGAATTGGAAACTTGAAAAAAATGGTCCAAAGTATGAATTTATGAGGGCTTAAATTATTTTGGAAGCATGTTGGACCAAACTTGGAGCATGAAAGGGGCTAGGGTTAATTTTTCGCTAGAAGGGCAAAATGGTCCTAAAATGGGCTGAAGGACCAAAATTGCGAAAATTTGAAAGACACAGGACCAAAATTGCCACCGCGAAAGTTAGAGGACCAAATCTGCCATATCCCAATACATATAGGATGAAAATTTCAATATTACCTTATTTTAATTTATAATATATATAATTTCATACTATTAAAATATATTTATAATATATATAATTATAATTTATAAAAGGTAAAATTTCACTTTTGGTCCCACTAAATAGGGCCATTCTCACTTTTGGTCCCGCGCTTTAGGTGCTCAACACTTATAGTCCCAAAACCCTAATTTTTTAACACTTTTAGTCCCACACCGTTAAAAACTAACGGAAATGGCACGTGACACGCACGTGCCGTTAGTCAGCTGGTATGGTCCATGTTGGTCAACGGCAAAATATCACTTTTGGTCCCACTAGATAGCGTTATTCTCACTTTTAGTCCCACGCTTTACGTGTTCAACACTTGTAGTCCCAAAATCCTAGGGCCCGTTTGGTTGTGTTTTCATTTTCATTTTCAATTTCCAACATTTAGAAATAGGTAGAAATGCTTTATTAGTTTTTGTGCGAAAACTGATAATATATTTGGATTAGTTGTTTCCAAATATAGGTATATAGGTGTGAGAATGTTGAATATATGTATATGTATATGTATTTTTGATGTGACAGAAATTGGTTATAAGGGTTGACCAAATTGATTGAACATTTGTGTCTTTTTCTATTCATATTTATGTATAGATATATACATATATATTGTGAATGCCAAATAAAAATGTGAAGAATATACTTTATTCAATACTTTATTTAAATAAGTTAGGTCTAAATTAAATAAATAATTTAATATGACCAAGACATCAACAATATAATTCTATTTATATTTTCAATTTCAATTAAAATATTTTTTTTGATTTTATATATATCAATAAAATAGTATTTTATATTAAGGTGCAATATAAATTTTTTAACACCTTTAGACCCACTCCGTTAAAAACTGACAGAAACGGCATGTGACAAGTCACGTGCCATTAGTCACAGGGGTGGCAGATGAGTCGAGCCGACTCGACTTTGAGCTCGAGCTCATGTTTACTTG
>NW_011628100.1:113774-114854 GCF_000512975.1 Sesamum indicum | reverse complement strand
AATAATAATAATAATAATAACAAAAATAATAATAATGATGATGATGATGGTTGAACAATTCTAATTATTATTTTTATTAGATATATAATGAGATTAAAAAGTTTAATCAATAATTAAGATATCTTAAAATTTGGGCGCCTGATTCATACGAAATTTAAATATATACAAAATTGTGTCTATTAGATCATATCAGACGGTATGATTTAAAATCACATGGCCTGATTCAACGATACACCGTCTTGAATGATTACTCTTATATTTGATATCAGATGGTTTGGGTGTGTTTTTAGCATCTTGTTTAATTTTTTTTCTTGGGTTTGAGTGTGTTTTCAGGGGGCAATGATTTGTTTATTTCTTGTTGTTGTTGTTTGGTTTTATAAAAGAGTTGTAATGTTGTATGGAAGACCATTATCGATTAGCAAAATTTCTGAAAAATTTTGTATGTAATGTTGTAAAATTCCTCTCCTTCCTTGTGTCTATTAGATCATATCAGACGGTATGATTTAAAATCACATGGCCTGATTCAACGATACACCGTCTTGAATGATTACTCTTATATTTCGAGCTCAACCTCGGTGAGCTCGTCGAGCTCGAGCTCAAACAAAGAACCCTCTCACAGTCAGTTTCTTTTTCCTTCCCAACCTCATTCATGGCGGCTCTTAGGCCTCTCTGTCTCTCTGCATTTTACCATACCAGTGGTATTTGATTGAAGTTGCAAGATTTGGTCTAGAGGATGACCCAATGAACACAGCTCAAACAAAGAACCCTCTCACACTCAGTTTCTTTTTCCTTTCCAGCCTCATTCATGGTGGCTCTTAGGCCTCTCTGTCTCTCTGCATTTGCATTCTTCTCACTCTCACTCACTCTGCTTCAGATGTTGAGTTGCTTTTGATGAAGATTAAGCTTTCACTGCAAGGAACCGCCGAGAACTTGCTGTTGTTGTCCTGGAATGTCTCAGTCTCACTCTCCATTAGGATTTTGGGAGTACAAGTGTTGAAAACGTAAATCGTGGGACCAAAAGTGAGAATGACCCTACCTAGTGGGACCAAAAGTGATATTTTGCCGTTGACCAACATGTAC
>NW_011628100.1:38473-113721 GCF_000512975.1 Sesamum indicum | reverse complement strand
TGAGGTGGGCTCGGCTCGGAGCCCTCCTCCTTCGCCGCCACCACTGCTATTTTTTTTATAATTTAATTTAAATAATATTTTATTAAAAAAGTAAAATAACATTTTAGTATTAATTAAAATATAATATTTTAATGAAATTATTATTATAAAAATAATATTTTAAAAATTATTATAAAGATAATATTTTATTGTTAATAAATATATATAATATTATATATTAAATATGAGATAAGGGAAAAAATGTCAAAAGAAGGTACTTTCATAGAAAAATCTCAGTCAAAGCGCGTGTGACTAAAAATTTTGTACGGAAGGGTTTTTGTAACTTTATTTTATATCATGGGGGGTCATTTTATACGTTAATTTTCATATGAGTTTTTTTGAACATTTTTATTATCACAGGGTGTCTCTAAATTTATTTCCTTTTATATATATATATATATATATATATATATATATATATATATATATATATATATATATATATATATATATATATATATATATATATATATATATATATATATATATATATATATATATATATACCTTTAAGTGATTGAGGAAAATTGTTTTACCGAAGTCTCCCAAAATCATTGAAAATGATGATGTGGCATTCTTTATAGTTTTAGAATTTGGCTAGATTTTGTTGACTAAGTCCCAAAAAAGTTAAATCCTATACACAGGAGGCTTAAGAGCATGGAGTCCTTCGAATACCATTATGATGTGGCCATCAAAAGTAAAACTGGGGAGGAGGAGGCGGGCACCGTTTACCGAATTGTTGGGGGATTTTATCCATGTAACCCTCCAATGTCGTGGGGTTTATCCATTGGAAACAGCCCTTACAGAATTGTTGGGAGATTTTATCCATGTAAGCCTCCTATTTATCAGGGTTTTATCCACTTAAACCTCTTATGTGGTAAGAATTTAAATTTTTTAGAGTTTAATTAGCAAAAGCCCCAATCTTAAAACCCTAAAACATTCCACCTCATCATTTTTCGATTAATTTGGGGGACTCCGGTGGTCGTCGTCTTTAAATTATATAGCAATTAAATCTTAATTAATGTCCAAAATTGCCATCTTTAAAATTGGGTGTTATGATAATGCCACCCCTAATGTGCCGAACAAAAAATGCAATTTAGGCGAATGTATTAATAACAAATCTATCTATATCTATACTTTAAATAAAAGTGTGAATATGTCATGTGTTTGTTTTCATTGTGAAAAGACAATCATATCTTTGTAGGACTAATGTTTTTAATAATAAATCAATATTAGTTGTAAAAGAATAAAATTCTATATCAAAAGAAGACAATTTAAGAGTTGTAATACCTCTAAATTACTTGGAAAATTATAAAGTGTATCCAACTAAAAAAAATCAATGTATAAGCAAATAATATTTCTACTTCATTACTTTATTAAAAAAATAAAAAAATATTAATTTACTACGATACAACAAAATTTAAAATGAATAGCATCAAAATAATATATAAAAGGGAAACAAAATGTTGGTCCTTTAATTTTGTCCTTGATTGATTTTGGTCCACTAAGTATTGTCATTATTATTTTTTATTATTAGTTTACAAAAAGTAGTAAATTTAGTTCGATTTAGGATGCTTACTCAATTTTCCGATAATTTTTGCGGGAGTATGCAACGTATCCTTCGGGATTTCCACACAGGTAATGAAATTGATGATGTGGCATGCGCTTAATTATTGGAAACTTTTGTTGCTCATGGGTTTGAACCCTAATCAATTAAAATAAAATTTAATCTCTTTACCACTTATTCTATAAGCCAACAACCACCTTGTATTTTGTATGGTCAACCATTCGACATATAAAACGGATATATGTAGATGTATTTCAATATAAAGTTTTAATAATGTTACAATATATTAAATATTTATAGACAACTAATATGTTGTATTATTTTTTTGTAAAAGAGTTATATCTAAAAATATCGAAATTCTTGCAAAAAAAAAATATATTTTTGTACTTTGAAAATCAATGTATTGTTTTTATTGCTAATATTTGTATACTATTTTAGATTATTATTCTTATTTTATAAATTTATTATTTCTTATTGTATGCTTAAAAGTATTTATAAATCTGTATTAAATTAATAAATATGTTAGAAAACAATATATATTATGTATTTTAAAAAACAATGTATTACTTTTTAATGCTAAAATTTATATATTTTATATAATTATTTATTTTATAAATTTATTCTTACATATAGTATGTCTTTAATTATTTATAAACCTTTATAAAATTAATAGATGTGTTAGAAGAAAAATATATCTATATATTTTAGATAATAATGTATTATTTTAAGGCATTAGTCCAGTGTGTATTGGGGGAGGCAAAGTTTGTCCAGTAACTATAAGAATCTCAATTTTAGTCCTTTATGATTGAAATTTATAGCAATTTTTGTCCTTTCGATCAAAAGTGACCGAAAATTATCAAATCAAATTAGGGCTTAGGGTTTTGGCGACAGATGGACATAACGTGGCAAAGAATGGTCAACTACCTCTAGCACCACCATATCACAGTTGGTCGTCAGAATTTTTTTGCGACAAGTCTTCAGCCAAGCGCACCATACCTAAACTAGCTGTTTGACAATGATTCCTACCCTACTGCATGCTTTTCAGTTGGAGTTCGAATGCACCCCCAGTTGCTAATTATAGTCTTTTTCTAAAATCTAGATTTATTTTCTCTCTCATCAAAATTCGCTGCCGTTTGATTTACCCACTGTTCGATACCACCAACAATCAACTACCCATCCTCCGGCGAGTTGATTGCACCCAGGCCCATCCATTTTCGTCCACAATCCATCTTGTTCTCTCTATTTATATGTCCACCACTTTTTCTGCAGCACCCACAACTAGTTTTTCGTCATATCTCCTCCACCAGTGATCATCTCGTAGGCGGACCAACACTCCTGCGTTCGCCTGCCCATAGTGCACGTATCCCTCCATTCAGTTTCTGTCATCGACACCATCAATTGACTTCTCTTATGTGTTCTAATTTAATTGCAGTTTTAGCCTTATATGTTTTAATTTAGTGGCAATTTTTGTCCTTCCAGCCAAAACTACCAGTCATCAGCAACGTATGATGCCACGTGTTCAAGTTAAGACCACTTGGCAACCGAAACCCTAAACTTCAATTTGTTTGGCTAATTTTTTGATAATTTTGATCTAAAGACCAAGATTGCCACGAAATTACTATATATAGGACTAAAATTGCCAACTTAGTAGTTACAAGATTAATTTGCCACCCCCTATACTTACCAGATTAATTTTGTAATTTTGCCTTACTTTTAATGCTACTTCATGCGTGTGAAAACAAAATGGGTCCCATAAATATGACTATCGTTTGGAATTTGGGGCAAACCGTATGAGTGCTCTGAGGAGAGGACCTGTAAAAAAAGATGTTAGCAATCCGATGTCCAAGTTATGATAAAATAGATCCAAAATAATAAATAAATTCGAGCGAAATTGAGATATAGTAAATGAGATTGATAAAGAATGCAAGAACAAGTATTAGTGTGATTGTAAAGTACTTGAAGAATTGTTTAGAAAGTGAGAGAACCGTCCCCCGTCGGGAGGGACTAAACTTGTGTTTATTGGGGGGTTTGCTCCCTTTGAAGTGGGTCTAATCTGTTCTAAGAAATTCGCGTAGGTTGCTTGGATAAGGGATAAACCCTCCTTATTTGCAGGTGAATGTGTTTTGCAGGAGTTTCCTTCACCTAGGGAGAAACCACATCTGCGAGGAGTCTTTCCTGTAAGGGAGTCCCTTCTTGCTGACTTGTTCCTCCTTGAGCTGATATGATTCAAGGTGGCTGCTAATGTTTAGGTTAACTTAGGGCCTCGTTGGAGTGTGGGCTGCCACATTTATACACCATTTAGGCCGAAAACCTTATTGGGCCATTATTATGGTTCAAGCCGTGGGAGGTCTTGGGTCTCACCTTCCTTCCTTATGCTATCTGTGCTTGTTTGGTTAATCTGTGTGTTTGGGCTATCCTAAGCACCCATATCATTTTTGGCTGGGTGTCCCAACACACATATCACTAATATTTATATATTTGACACAATTATTTATATTTATATATATATATAAATTTAAGATAACAATCCTAAACTGCATCGCCCTAATCCATGGAGATCAAAGAGTTAGATTTATCAATAAGATAGAAGATGTATCAGATTATCTTTCGTATGATCCACAAGGGTAACAACTAAGTGGATTGTAGTTTAAATTTCTTTTCATTTTTAACTCATAAAGCTAAATATTTGATGGGGCTAATTGTTTCCATGAACTACATCGTACAAAATCTCGTAGGCCTTAAAAACAAGGACGTTACCAAGAAAATAACGTGTCTCCTATAAAATCAGTTTATGGGACTGGCGGTGAGAAAAGGAGGATGCCTTGAGGTAAAGAAATGCATGGAAGCTTCGCATGATGGGATTATCACAGTGGCTATGGAGATATTAGACTGTCGGAGAGCACCTCTTCGACTTGCTCGAAATCAATTTGGGAATTATGTTATTCAAGCAGTATTAAAGAAGACTAAGGTTGATTCTTGTATCCATTCCAAGTTCATAAAATATAGATATACACCAGCAAAATCTTCTGACGTTGCAGGAACTAATATGTTTGGTTTATGTGGTTTTAGGAGTACGGTTTCAATAGTCTTTATAATGCAATTATGAGACGGTTGGAGCCTTGTTATAGAGCATCACATGGTCGAACTGCAGGGCGGAATAAGATCAACAAAATATGCATATATAAGTTATCAGTCTATTTTATATGGATGGAGTGCTATCTTTTTGTAGAAATTTTTACCATATAGAACAACAGATTTAAGTACACAAAATGGCTAAATATAAGTGCAAACTTCATTGATATTTAGAACTAGAATTCCCACATAAGTTTTGTAGTTTGGCTTCTGCCAAAGTAGAGCACATCATGTACATAAAACCACAATGTTTGTAATATGGTTAAACAAATCACAAAACAAGCAGCTTTCTTGCTTTACAAAATGTCGGAGCCAACACATTCATGTTGGCAGCTATTCAAGACGAAAATTCACATCCTATGCCAAAAGAAATGCCCTATTTGATAACTTAAAAGAAGCTGGTCAACCTTCTACCTTATCTTCGCGTCCTATGATAAATTATAGTACATATATTCAATATATTGAGAATACTGAAAATTCTATTTATATTAAATAATATTCATACATTTTCACCAATCTTTTAATATTCTATTTATATTAAACTCAAGCATCCGTTCCATTTTCTTCTAAATAACTAGACATTCTAGCTTTGTAGGTCTACACCAATTTATCAATTAACTCATAACAGTCTATTTTTCAAAGTCCCTCATATTTTTATAACTATCATTCTTTATTACATCCATTTATTAAATTATCTAAAAAAATCACATATTCTTTTATAAAAAATATAATATTACTCAAATAAGATTTTCTCATACTACTTAACTGAAAAATTATTTGTTTAGTCTTTTAAGTTTGACTGTTATTAATTTTAGTTCTTTAAAATTACTCATTTTAGTTTTAGTCCGCTAATTTTAAAAATTGCTTAATTTTAGTCAGTTAGCCTAATTTCGAAAAAATTCACCTCTACACAACTTTTGAAGAACAATTTTAATCCATATATACATATCCATTAATTTTGCATCTCTTAACTAATGCTCTCCTAAAATGGTCCAAGAGTCTAGACTTTTGAAAAAAATTAATTTTTTATATTGCACTTAGATCATTAGAATGGACTATTAGCCCTTTATTATTAAAAGAGTAATAAATTAGGCTAAATTAAGGACGAAATCAATGCAAAATTAGTAGATAAATGACTAAATATAATATTGTGAGAGATAGATCATCAAAATTAATTCAGACCAAAATTATAGGACAAAATTTTTTTTCCCCTTCCTAAATATAACTTTCTAATATTTCTATTAATTTTCGTCAATTGCTCACCATTATAGTTATTAATTAAATTCCAGCACAAATAATTAAGTATTTAGTTAATAACCCGATGAAATTGAGTAAATTAATTATAACAATGATTAAATGTAATCAATCAAGTAATTTAATTAACCAATTATACCAATTTAAAGCAAATATGATAATTTATCACTTACTAATTTATAAATAATTAAAGTCATAAAAACCGCGACTAAATACTAATTCGAATAGTATGAATTTCATTTAATAAATGTATTAATTAATAAAATAATATAATAACATATATTAATCAATAAATTAAAACTAAATTTCTTACCTTAGTATCGTCTTTCGGAGATAGTGTGTGTGTTTGTGTAAATATTGGGATATATATATATGGGATTAAATGCAATTTTGATCCTCTAACTATAGCCAAATCTCATTTTAGCCCTTTAACTTATTAGGGTTTGAATTTGACCCTCTATGTACTTTAATTCCTCAATTTTGAGACTCTTTTCGCCGATAAAATATCCAGTCCGCCGGCCGGTGGCCGTGAACTCCAAATCCTTGGATCTCGGCACCATGTTGATGAAAATGGCTGTGAAGAAGCGATAGTCGAACTGTGGTGGTCTGCAACCGCCGTTCGTATGAATCGCAACCAATTGACGTGAAGATGTTGCGGCGGTGAAGGTGAAAGCCCAGTCTTTGTGGTGATCGAAACATGAAATTAATTGAGGGGTTTTGTTCATCTTGAGTTGGGGATTCGAACGGTATGTTGGAATTTTGTGGCCCAAAACCCAAACCCACTCGGTGCCCAAAACCCAAACCCACTCGGCGGCCCAATCAACCGAAACAAAGCCCATTTGGAGGCCCTTTGACACGGTCCGACCCACTACTATAACCCGACCCAAGTTACCTCATATTTATACCTAACCCTAACCTAAATCTATCTCCCTCTCTTCTTCTATCTTCCGCAGTCTGCTCTCTCTCTTTCACTCACTGATATCTGTAATGGCTATCTCTTCTCCTTTTAGCCACCAGTGATTATGGTGGCTTTCCAAAGCCAAGCCAATAGCTTTTGGAAAGCCACCCAAAACTTTCCCTCTTATCTCTCTCTGATATACTATAAAAGAAGAGTCCTTGTCTGTTTCGTGAAATATACTGAAATTTATTTTCTTCCCCTAATCTTTGAGTTCTAAGTGAACGTGAGTAGTGAGTGACTAAAGTGATCTCTGTGATTTGAGGCTCTGTTGTGAGTTGAGGTGCAACCATGGGCTTTGTATTTTCGGTTGATTTTTGGGTTCGATATCTTTGTGACCATGTCCCTATATATTTGGATATGGCATTATCTTGAGCCACTTTCAAATAAAGTTCTTTTATTTGTTTTGTTCTTTATTTTTCCTGTTGATATTCATTAGATCTGTAATTTATTCTTGGTCTTTATTTTATAAAGAGTTTCATACTCCAAATCCACTGTAATAGTTTATTAGGTCCTTTATGGAAAGAAATATCATTGAGGGGTTATACCCTACAGTGGTATCAGAGCTTGCGTTCTGATCTGTACTGCGCTTTGGTGGTGGTAATCCTTAAACCCCTCCTCTCTTATTATCTTGAAATTTCTGTACTGTTATTTACCACTGTTATCCTCTATTGATTTATTATTTCTGCAATTTTTTCTCGCGGTTATAATCCCCCTTATATCCCTCTTGGCCGGACCCTTGAGGTTGTCGGGTATCTGGAAGGGACTAAGGCTGGATAAGCCTCGGACTCATTATCTTTGATTCTTATACTCTATTGCTATAAATTTGTGTGATTGGTATTTTATCTCTGTTCTCATTTTGCCAGATCTGTTCATTTTTCGTGATATTTTGAAGTCTATTCTTATGTTTGTGATATATCTTTAAAATCTATCTATTGTTCTTGTGATTTCTTGACCGTGTCATATTTCTGAAACCTGATCTATTTCTGTAAATCTGTTTTCTAAATCTGTGTGATATTGTGTGGACATTCTGAAGCATTCATTTTGTGATTAAAAACCTTAAAATAAGTTTTTCTTAATTTTTTCTTAAAACCCGAAAGTTTTCTTTGAAACCACTATAGCCGGTTATAACCTACAACCCTTTGATGGTAAAAGTGATTTTTCTATATAGCAACAAAAGATGAAAGGAATCCTTATTCAACAAAAGGTCTTTAAAGCCATTGATGGCAAATATTTGGAAAATATTTCAGAAGAAAAGAAAAAAGAAAATGATGAATTTGCCTATTCATTATTCTAAACTTGTTTGACACTGTTTTACGAAAAGTTGGCAAACACAATTTTTCAAAAGATTTATGGGATAAACTAGAAGAGCTTTGTACTGAAACCTCTTTACCTAGTAAGCTGTTTTTGTTAGAAAATTTTTCAGATATAAACTAGATTTGTCTAAAAAATTGATGAAAACCTTGACGATTTTACTAAACTGATCCAGGACATTAAACTCATTGGTGATAAAAATATTGAGGGGAAATGACAGATTTAGTCCCGTAGGATAGGGTAGTTCTCACTTTCGGTCCCTTGCTTTTCGGGGTCAACAGTTTTAGTCCATTAGTTTTATGAAATTAACACATTTAGTCCCATTTCATCTCTAAAAAGCATAAGAACACCTAGCTTGCGAAAAATGGTATCAGAGCCTAGGTTTATTGAAAAAATATATGATTATGTTATATTTTGATATTATCCACTAATGGAGGAGACTCTTTGAGAGAAAATAGAACCGAATGAAGGTTCGAGTTATTCTGAAAACAGGGAATAATTCTAGATTATGGAAATACAGAGAAGAGAATTTCTTATAGAAATTCTTGACAAGTGTGACAACTGTCCCAGGAGGATTGACCCATAATTTCTTACACCGGAAGAAAAACGAGAGTGGCTGAGAAACTTTGAAGTCCGACAAGTACTACCAGGGAATGCAGTGAGGTGTCTACACTCCACTGAAGTCCATGGTAGAATCCCAACTAGGAGAAGCGGAACGGGTAAATTCCTACATAATTTTAGTTCTAAAAATTATGACTGATTAGAAGGAACTCGAGCCGGATACATCAAAGATCTCTCAAGATCTGAGGGAGATCCAAAAGACGGTTCAAGACCATGGACATAGATTTTTACATATACCTACGAAAATAGAATCCTTGAGCCAAAAGGTGGACGAGGTCCATGAGATCCTTCCCGATCTACACAAGGGTCTTACAGATCTGAAGACAGAAATTACAGATCTGAAGAAAAATCAACGAGAAAGCCTTGAGACTTCTAGATCCAGACAGGAGCGAATTAGGGACGCCCTTGGAACAGTACCTCTTCTACACCAGAAGGGGAAGGCCACGGAGATTCAAAAGCCGAAGTCAAGAGAAGATCTGACTATTGCTTCTATTTGATCTATAAAATAATGGAAGTAACAAGAGCGGATCTATCAGATCTACAAGAATTGGCTGAATCCTTTTCCCAACTCGGGATCGTAGATTTAGTCAATATCCAAACATATGAGATCACTCCAGCATTACCACCGCCTGAGGGATGTACATGCTCTAATGATCCTCCACAGGATCAACCGATTAGAGAAAGTGCGGACTTCCACACAAATGCCACTCCAACGTTTGTGGAACCAGGCTAAAGGAAAATCCAGGAAGAAATCCAAAAGGAGTGCCGGAGAATACACCTTGGGCAAGGACCATGCTCCAACCCTTACATCCATTTGGCGCTATACTGAACCTGGATATTATCAATTTCCAAAATACTGAGAAATTGATAGACGAATGGATTGCAGCAATCAAGATAGCAGCACCTACGCTAGAACTCGACAAAGAAAACATCATAATGCTTATGGAATTGAGCTTAGAGAGATCAGTAAAGATCGGATGGGATAATACCCCAGAAGATACCAAAGCCAGCATCCTTGTCGGAGACTCAAAAGGTGCGACAGCAGACCGGCTAGGAAGACTTATCATGATACACTTCATCGGAGATGAATATTTTAAAGGAAGTAGAGCAGAAAAGGCTAGAGAATATGCACAGGCTCTCTTCAGCCTTGAACTTAGAAGTATTTGTGCAGTAGATGAATACATCTATTGGTTTCGCTAGTACTTTTTCCAGAGTGGAGTAGCAACGGAAGTAGAAGCTCCAATGTTCTTCGCAAAGATATGCAGTCCATGGAGGAAAATGTTGATCCAATTATACAAAGTACTTGAAGGACAGCTAGATTCAGTGGCGTGAAGAATGTCTTTCCATAAAGACAAACTAAAGGATTGGTGTTATCAAGCATCCATCCAGAAGAATATGAAAAGACTGAGAGGTAAAATCAAACGAACCCCTCTCTGTTGTGATAACAATGATTTTCGAACTATTATAGGAGAATAAAGTGAGCCAAGGAAAAGGAGAAAGCAGAATAGTGACTCCTACCCTAGGAGTTCCAAAAGAACCTTTTCCCGGCGAAGATCATGGTGGTCCAAGTCCAAAGCCAAAAACATATAATTCTGGACAGAGAATAGGACCAGCAAAGGTTTCATCCCAAGGATCTAGACGAAAAGATGCAAGATCAACTGGAAGAACCCCATACCCAAGCCAATGAAAGTTTCAAAGACTGCAATTGCTGGACTTGCGGAGCAAAAGGACATATGTCTCCCGACTGCCCGCAGAAACGTGGTGAATTGAGAAAATGTGAAGCCACGGATGATATCCTAGATGCAGTATACTATGGCGATTTGGTACCTATCTATCAATTCAAAGATCTTCCTTCAGACGAAAGCGTCTATGAAGAGGAAATAGAGACTGATTCACATGGATCTTCAACCTAGTTAGAATAATTACAACGAGGGAGATAGGCTTCAAACTTCTGAAAGCCTATTAGGATTCTTTTCCAGAATGATGGTGTCAAACAAAATCATGGAAAGAATCATGCGGCAAGATTTCAATCTCAGCCCATACGATGGATTTAGGGTTGGAGGAATTGGGAAAGTGCTGAACCAGATAGGATTGAACCAGATAGGATGGAAATGCAGTTAATTCCTAAAGAAGAAATTCTTGAAGAATTGAGTAAGCTTAGAGAAGAAGTAGCTATTACTATAAAATGGATCCATATATGGACTATTGAAGTAGTAATAAAAGCAACTTTTAAGGAAAAAATTGATTAGAAATACATTTATCGATAATAGATAGAAGAATCAATAACTTAAGAGATGGTTGTCTTGGAACAATGATAGAAATTTTGTATGCAGGAAAATTGATGTCTGACATTCATCCTAGGATTGCATACAACCTAGCAGACCAAGATATTTGTAGAGTTTTAACCCTTCATCAAGATTTTAAAAGAAAAGATCTAATGAAAGAAGGAAATAGGCCGTATTCTATAACCTATAGAATTGCATATGCCCTTTCCAATACCCATCATTCAGATTTGTTTCTTAGGAAAGAGTATATTAAGATTCCTACAATTTTCAAGGAGTTCGCTAAGGTAATGACACCAGACCCTATTAGGATACCTAGAATAGGTGGTGTTGATATTATTATAAAAGATCACCCAGTCTTAGATCGGACACTTAGCTCTAGGACTGAATTTAGTAGTCGGGTGTCTTTTTCAGAAGATAGGATTATAGGCTACAAAGGAAAGGAGAAAGAGTTATTAAAAGCTTTAACTCCTCAAGAGATTAGGGTAGATAACGTAAAACTTAGATGCCCCGAAGGATGGAAAGAAATACAAGTTATATTCGACATCACTAAGAAAGAGAATTATTTTCCTTGTGATGACTTATATCATTTGCAGCAACCTGTTGTTGGAAAATATGAGGGCATGCTAGAAATAGCAGGCCATGAAATTTTAGTTGCAGGTGTTGCAGGACAAGAAAATGGGAGTATGACTTTGGGGTTAAGTTTCCTCGAAGATCATAAACCATGGGGAAGAGAAGGTAACGGAATGGAGTTTAGTCTTGATGGTGTTACCATAAAGATTGAATGATGAGTCCCTTTTCCATATAGATGTCTATTGGTATTTTGTATGATCAATATAAGATAGAATATTTTACAGCTTATATTGATTCAGGATCAGGAATTTGCACGGCAAAACCCGATACTCAATAAGGGAATACGGAAGCCAAAATCATGATTGGAGGAGCATTCGGATCACCCTGGTTTAAGGTAAAAACACCTCCTATATATTTTCATGATACCGGTGCCGATATCTTGCTAGGTAAAAATTTCATTCAAACATTTGCAAGATATATGCAAGATAATCAGAGGAATTTGTTAATCTTTACTACTAATTGTGATAGTGAGATACAGGTGATGCGGAGAGAGAAGGCATTTAATAGGATAATGCCAATAAATTTTCGCAGAAAACATGGTGATTTTGATGCCAGATTAACTCATCCAAAAATGCAGGATAAGAGAAAATTTGGTAAAGTCCTTTTTTCTTTCAGAGTTTGTGTTTGTCTATATTGACGACATACTAATTGCATCCAAAAATATGAAAGAACATATTAAGCATCTTGAAATATTTTCCGATGCATGCTATAGAGAAGGATTAGTACTTTCTGAAAAGAAAGCCACTATTGCAGTTAATAAGATTGAATTTTTAGGAATCCTTATTGATGAAGCAGGGATTGAGTTGTAGGATCATATTGTGAAGAAAATCCGCAATTTTCCAGATGTACTCAAAGACAAGAAGCAATTGCAAAGCTTCTTGGGAGTTGTTAATTCTGCAGGAATCTTCATTAAGGATCTTGCAAGATACAAAAAGGATTTTCGACCACTTCTGAATTAAATGGAGAGTTCAAAGTGGAAATGGGAAGAAATCCACACCAAAAGGGTTCGTGAGCTAAAACCAGTTTGCAGTAACCTTCCAAAGCTTGCTATACCGCAAGATGGGGATGAATTGGTAGTCTACACAGATGCCAATCACCACAGATGGGCGGCGGTGCTCATGAAGAAGACAACTACAGGGGAAGAACCCTGTAGATATACCGGAGGGTTGTTCTCAGAACAACAAGCCAAAGTTTAGCACATAAACGAGAAAAAATTCTTTGCGGTTTGGAAGGCTTTCAAGAAATGGCCTTTATTTTTACTTGCTAATGAATTCACTTTAAAAGTTGATAATACTAATGCCAAAGCTTTCTTAAAGAATAAATTAGAATAAAAAATAGAGAAAGCTCGTATTATCAGATGGCAAGCTGAATGCCAATATTATTGTTATAATATTCTCGTTATAAAATCTCATGAAAATATTCTTGCAGATTTTCTGACTAGAGATGGAGGCATCTGAAGCAAACTCCATCATGTTGAGACTCAGGCACCTTCGGGAAAACCTCGAGGAGCTTGACAGAAAGTTCGGACAGCTAGCGGTAAACGCCCAAGTTGCCGGATAAATTTAAAGAGCCGATCTAGACACTGTCCAGGTTGCAATAAGGAGTTCCTTATTAGCATCCACCTCGCTATGGAACAACTAAGAGAACTAATTCGGAAGGCATCACCTTCGAGGATGACTCACGAGTTGAGGGAGCATGACCCAAAACATGCCTTTAGAATATAGGGCTCTACACATGTAGCGTCAGATTCAAGTACCGATTGCACAAGGTCATCACCAGACTCTGGTGAAATGGCAAAAATTGAATCACACGAAGTGCAAACTCCTATACGTTCAAGTCAACCCAGCACCTCTGGGCTAAAAGTGAGAGAGATTAACCTTAGGCCAATGACAAGCACCTCTAAGGCTAATACTAACGAGTTGATATCTTCTTCTGCTTGGTAGGATTATCAGCGTATGTGGAAAAAATCCCGCAACCCAGGAAAGACCATAATCGAAACGTCTGGAAAATATAATAGAGTCTGGATATTAGAAGGATCTAAACCAGAAGATGTCAGAGAATAGTATGATTTTGGAGCTCTTGCTTCAGTGCATACTATGTCACCGAGTTTTTCGGAAATTTCAAAACTTCCGGAGTGGATTAGTGGGGCGGTCTTTGATTCATGGCAAAACAACCCCCACTTGAAGAGGGGCGATGTTCTGGAGATAAAATTTGTTTCAGTATCTCCAGAAACTACAGGAAAGGGGTCTCATCCAACATTCCATTTTATGAAGCTGCAGAGGCCAGATATAGTAGCTTTCAACAAAATCAAAGCTGCCTCAGGAGAAGCTCCCTTGGTATCAGTCATTAGTGAAGATAGTATCTCTATCAGGAAAGCTTGGGGATTATGGGACTGTCTCATAGAGATGGACAAAGTCAAGTATCCATTCAAGATCTTCTCAAACAAAGTGAATGGATCATTCCTATTAAATTCTATGACAGGAAAAAGCACGGAGTTTGCTAAAAGCTTATTCGAGAATAAGAGGATGATAATTTGGAAAAATAAGCTGCCAGCAACCGAAGCCACAAGGATGAAGACGTGCCACATGTTGCATGTTGGGCAATGGCATAACCATATATGCCCTTGCTGCGAAAAACAAGAAAAGTCCCTGTTCGGGACAAAGATTCCGGTCACGAAAAATAAACCCGAACTAGACCAAGACAAGGGAAAGGGAAAGAGAAAAAATTTTACCAAGAGAAGTAAAAGTTAAATAATGTAAAATATCGAGAGGATAAAACTGTCGGTAGGTAACAACAAAGGCCAACAGTCAGTAAAGCAGCCAGCTGGAAATCACAAGGCAATGATGAACGCAATGACGTCATCACAAAACAAGTTTGGAGTCCGAATTTCAAGTTCGCGGACGCCTAGAAATAAAGATGCAATGAAGCAGAAGGGGGACATCAGAAAACTTCTCCTACTTTTCAAAGCATTAGAATTCTGAGTCTTCTTAATTTCCTGCAATATTTTAATTTTTCAGTTTATAGGGGTTTCCCCAACAAGTCAAGTCCTCTACACCATGAGAGGCTAAAACAGTTGTTTCCTCCAATGGAGGATTAATATCTATATAATATTTCCTATATTTCTTCAATAAAAGTTAGGCTTCCATTCAACCTGTTTTTCCCAAATTCTATTAAGTCCCTATACTAGAATCCCTTTTACGCCCTAAGGTAGGAAACGAAATAGGGCTGTGCTGTTTGTTGCTAAAGGAGCCGAGTTCATGTGAACCATCTGCTGCGGTAGTGTGGTTGGAAGAAGTCCGTAAAACCAGGGGACCATAACTGTCGACCATGAAAAGCGTGGGACTAGAAGTGATAATGGCCTTATCTAACGGGACCAAAAATGCAATTTTGCCAAATATTCATGAGTATTTTCCCATTGTTTTGCTTAATGTTTACCTGAAACATACTCTGATGTGAAAGCTGCTATTAAATACGGTAGGGATAGTGTTAACATTGAAACCATTGTTAATGGATTAAATGGTAAGGAAATGGATCTTAAGGCTAATAAAGCTAGTCAAAACCAGCATGAGGTTAAATCTGTTAGAGGAAGGACTAAGTTTAAAAATTCAAACTCTGGATATAACAGCAGAAGCAGAAGTAGGAGTAAATACAGCATAAGCAAATCTAGACCTAGGGAGAACACTTATAAAGAGGATAAAACAAAAGAGAGACGTTGTTATAATTGCGGTATAGAAAGTCACTATATAAAAGATAGCAGAAAACCTAGATGTGAAACAGAGATAGATACTATGAAGAAAAAGAAAAAGCCAATGATGTTTCTAATGAATCCAGTGGGTTAACTTTTTATTGTTTGTGAAACAACTCTATGCATTCCTTTAATAAGCATGAATGGTTGATTGATTCTGGGTGTACCTTTCACATGTGTCCTTGTAAAGAAAATTTTTCAAATTTTAGAAATGAGCATTCTGGTTATGTGTCTATGGCTAATCAGAAAAAGTGTGAAATCAAAGGTCTTGGTGGCATTTCACTTTGTTTTAACGAAGGTTATCGGTTAACCCTAAAAACGTTAGATATGTTCTTGATTTACGCCATAACTTGATTTCATGGCTGCATTAGAAGAAGAAGAGTTAGAAGGAAGGTGGGGTAAGGGCATTATGAAGATTATGAAAGGTTCTTTGATTGTTTTTAAAGCTGAACGAATACGAAACCTTTACATGTGCAGTGTTATGTATGACAATATTGCTGCCTCTGTCTGTAATTGTGATAAAACTACTCTGTGGCATAAAAGGCTTGGACATATTAGTCTAAAAGGACTTGAGTTTTTAAAGAAAGATCGAATTTTGAATGACAAGATTGATAAAATGGAATTTTGTGACGAATGTGTTATGGTAAGCATCATACAGTACACTTTCTTGCATCCCCATCCCCAAATCCATCTAGATTATGTTTATGCTGATGTTTGGGGTCCATCCAATGTGCCTACTCATGGTGGAAATCATTATTTTCTGTAAATTATTGATACCTTTTCGCGTAAAGTGTTTGTTTTCTTAATGAAGCATATTGAAAAGTTTGAAAAGTGGAAAATTCTTGTTGAAAACCAAACTGGTAAGAAGTTGAAATTCCTTAGAACTGATAATGGTCTTGAGTTCTGCAACCAAAGCATTTCTGATATGTGTGATAAGTTTTGGATAAAAAGACATAAGAGAAATCCTTATACTCCCCAGCAAAATGGAGTTGCTGAACGTATGAATCGTATTTCACTTGAAAAAGTGAGATGTTTATTGATTAGTTCTGATTTGCCTAAATCATTTTGGGGAGAAGCTGGTTTAACTGCTACACATTTGATAAATATGTCTCCTTCTGTGGCGTTATCTGGTAAAACTCCTGAATCTGTGTCGAATGAAAAATTACCTGATTTATCTTCTTTACGTGTGTTTGGATGTTCGTCTTTTGTTCACCAAAACTGTGATAAACTTGAATCGAGATCCCAAAAATGTGTTTTTATTGGTTATCCTAAAGAGGTAAAAGGTTATAGGTTGTGGGTTAGGAGTCAATTGGGGTTCAAAGTCCTAGTCAGCAGAGACGTTACATGTAATGAAAATGAGATGCCATGTTTAGAAAATACTCGGCCCATAGAAAAGTAATCCACCTTTAACAAAGTAGATCTAGAGGATAACCAAGAAGGGGAGGAATTAGAGAAACAAAATGCAGAAGATACTGAAATTATAGAAACAACAAATCTCTTAGAAAACTACCAACTTGCCAGAATAGGAATAGAAGACAAACTAGGATACCTTCTAACCTTAGGAATTTTCACACAAGCCTTAATACTGAATTAGCTGAACCCTCTAGTGTTAATGAGGCTATGCAATCTGAAAAATGGCTAAGTGCTATGAAAGAGGAAATGAAATCCCTAAAAGATAACAAAACTTGGGTCCCAATTCCTAAGCCAAAAAATGCCTCAATTGTTGATTTCAAATTGATTTTCAAAATAAAACAGGAAAACCCTATAAAATATAAGGAAAGATTAGTGGCTAAGGGATTCACACAAAAAGAAGGCATAGACTACAATGTAATTTTCTCTCCAGTTATTAAGTACACTACTGTTCGCATCACACTTGCTCTCACGGCAAACTACGACTGGGAATTGAAGCAAATGGATGTTAAAACTGCATTTTTGCATGGTTATTTGGATGAGAACATTTATATGTGTCAACCTATTAGGTTTACTAATATGTCTAAACCTGACTATGTGTGTTTATTGAAAAAATCCTTGTATGGACTGAAGCAATCTCCTCAACAATGGAACAAAAAATTTGATTTATTTATGCTGTCCTTAAATTTCATAAGAAGTCATTATGATCATTTCTTTATTTCAAGCATGTGGATAACTGTCCTATTTTTCTCGTATTATATATTAATGACATGTTGATTGCTAGTCCTAATTCACAACTTATAAATGTTTTACAAATGGATTTATGCAAAGGTTTTGAAATGAAAGATCAATTCTTGGAATGAATATTTTTAGGGATAGGAAAAACTCTTCCATTCTTCTAAATCAAAAAATCGTATATATTTGTCTATTCTTAAAAAGTTTTCCATTAAAAATGCAGAACCACTTCTGTGCCCTTGTCTGCTCACTTTCAGTTATGTAAAGACCAATGTCCTAAAACGGAATGTGATAAACAAAAGATGGAAAAGGTTCCTTATTCAAATGTGATTGGGTCTATTATGTTTTTTATGGTATGCACAAGACCTGATGTCGCTTATGCTATTAGTTGCCTTAGTAGATATATGTCTAACCCCGATCCCCCTCACAGGGAATCTTTGAAATGGCTGCTTAGATATTTGCGTGGCTCTGATAATATTGGCATTCGAGAAATCGTGGGAAAGGATGTGATAAAACTGGAAAAGATCAGTTCCGACGAGAATCCTGCAGATATGGGCACTAAGTGTTTGCCCAGAGAAAAGTTCAGTAAATGTTTAAAGATTCTCAGTTTATTTTCACACTAACCAAATTCGTTTCTCAAAGTTTTTCTGTCTGCAGGTACATCCACGGAGTATTTTATGGTGATAATGAAATGACCAGATCCAAAATTAAACCCCGTACCTACCTCTTGGGTATTTGGTCCAAGGTGGGGTATATTGGAATTTCGTGGCCCAAAACCCAAACCCACTTGGTGGCCCAATCAACTGAAACAAAGCCCACTTGGAGGCCCTTAGACCCAGTTCGATCCACTACTCTAACCCAACCCAGGTTACCTCATATTTATACCTAACCCTAACCTAAATCTATCATTTCTCTCCCTCTCTTCTTCTATCTCCGTCGTCTGCTCGCTCTCTTTCACTCACTGATATCTCTAATGGCTATCTTTTCTCCTTTTAGCCACCGGTGATTATGGTGGCTTTCCAAAGTCAAGCCAATGGCTTTTGAAAAGCCACCCAAAACTTCCCCTGTTATCTCTGTCCGATATAATATAAAAGGAATCCTCGTCTCCTTTGTGAAATACACTGAAATTTGTATAGTTGGTTAATAAATGTATAAATAATTAAATTAAATAGTATGAATTTCATTTAATAAATGTATTAATTAATAAAATAATATAATAATATATATATTAATCAATAAATGAAAACTAAATTTCTTACCTTAGTCTCGTCTTTTGGAGATAATGCGTGTGTTTGTGTAAATATTGGGATATATATATGTGTGGATTTCATAAATATAATGCTTTGTTTATATATAAAAATATATGCCTTTAAGTAATTTAGGGGGATTGCATTATAAGGAAATCCGATTCGAAGATGGCAATTTACGACATTAAATTACAATCTTTTGAAAAATACAAGGGTTCTGGCTATCGAAGTTCCTAAAAATGTTCAAAAAAATAATAATTTCACGTTACAAATGACATAATCAATCAAGAAATCAAATTAAAAATATGAAGAAGCAAAAATTACAAATAATAATATTTTACATTTAGAGAAGTTAATGAAGAACATTAACAATATCATGATAAAATTTAAAATTTCAAAGTAAATTGTAATTCGCATAATTATTAATAAATTTCAAATTTTCACAGTGGAAGCATATAGTAATGAGAGAGTTTCTTGAATCAAAACTTGTAAACAGAGGAGTAGAGCTGTTTCTCTTTATCTGAAGCAACAAATTTGTATTTTTGTAATTTTTGTTGTTATGAAGACGAAGGCTAAGGTGCCTTTAATAGCCTTCCTTTTACAACTCTCAACAAAGGCATGCTTCACTAAAAGAAGCGTGAAATAAGAAAATAACTCAACGTTTATATAAACGCGATAATAGAGCAAAACAAGAACTAATAAATTCGCATTTTTAATAACGAAGACGCATCCCTATTTCCAGCGATTACGAGTCCCCTCTTCTTCCCTGTTCAAACTGATGAACTTGTTACAAGAACAACAATGGTCAATCTGCTACTTTTACACTCCCTCCTCAAGCTCAACTTGTCCGAACATTGATGAGGTTCAGCTTGGAGACTAATAACATGAATTTTGGACCTGGCAGTATCTTGGTAAAGATGTCTGCTGGTATATCATTGGAAGCAATGTGTTTAGGATTAATGAATCCTTCCTTGTATTTGTCACGCACCAAATGACAATCAATTTTTATATATTTTGTTCTCTCATGGATGACTAGATTTGCCGTTATATAGAGAGCAACTTGATTATCACAATAAAACGGAATATGTGTAGGGACATTGATCCTTAGGTCCTTAAGGAGACTGTGAATCCACAATAATTCACAAGTAGTTGAAGCCATGCTTCTATACTCAGCTTCTACTGAGGATCTTGACACCGTCGTCTGCTTCTTTGTCTTCCAAAACACTAAGCTTCTTCCCAAGGATATGCAGTACCCTTTTAGTGATCTTCTAGTCTCTTTGCAGGTGGCCCGATCTGCATCACAGAAGGCCTGCAAATCAAAACTGTCTGTAGAGTTGAAATGCAAACCTCTGTTGACTGTCCCCTTCAAGTATCTCACTAAATGCAATGCTGCATCCCAATGATTCTTGCAAGGTTATTGCTTATATTAACTTAACTGTTGAGTAGCATGACATATATTTGGTATTGTATAGCCCAGATATAGCAATCTACCCAATAGTCTTCTTCAGGTTTCTGGTTTTTTAACTTGTTCTCCTAATCCTGCTCTTAGGTTCAGTCCAGCTGGGAGTGGTGTGTTAGTGGCTTTGGATTGTGTCATACCTGTATCAGTTAGGATGTCCTAGACATACTTACTTGGTGTAATGATCATCCCTGTTCTAGACCTGCAAATTTCAAGACCAAGGAAGAATCTGGCTTTTCCCAAATTCTTAATAGTGAACACGTTATGTAATTTAGCTTCAAACTCTGTAATTGTTTTTTCACATGGCCCTGTAAGAAGAGCATCATCCACATATACAAGTAGACAAAAAAATCCAGTTTCTATAGTTATAGTAAACAAACAGTGATCAACTTCAGAATGAACAAAACCAAGTTTTTCTTGCTGTTTAGTGAATTCCAGGTTCCATTGCTTGGATGCCTGTTCGAGGCCATAAAGGGACCTCTTAAGCTTGCATACATGTCCCTCAAGAACCTGATGTCCCTGAGGAGGATGCTTATATATATTTCCTCCTCTATATACCCATGCAAAAAACCTTTGTTAATATCTAACTGATGCAAAAACCAATGTTGTTTACAAGCCACTGCCAATAAGATTCTAATAGTGACAGCCTTTGCTATTGGATAGAAAATGTCCATGTAATCTATCACTTCAATTAGATTGTACCCCTTGGCAACAAGTCTTGCCTTATAGCTCTCTATACTACCATCAGATTTCAGTTTCAATTTGTAAATCCACTTGCTGTCTATGGCCCTTTTTCCTTTAGGGAGTTCAGTAACACTCCAAGTTTCATTATCTTCTAAAGCCTTTATTTCAGTGTTCATAGCATCTACCCACTCCCCTTTCTTGATAGCTTCAACATAGGTGTTAGGTTCCAGGGCAAATTATCAGTACTACACAAACAGGCATTCATCTCTCCTTGTAATTAAGCTGTTAATATATCACTACCTTCCTCAGTGTAAGAACACACATAGTCCTGTAATTTAGTAGGTTTAAAGGTCTGTCTATTAGATCTTCTTAGACCTATGCTTCAACAATTTGCTCATGTGTTTGTTCAATGTTATCATGTCCAATATCTGTTGTTTCTGGAATAGGTTTTGACTCATTATCAGTGTTTTCTATATCATTGATGTCAGATTCAGGGATAACCATAGGTCCATGAGATAAGAGGGGATCATTATGCTCATTGATGTAAGGAAATATATCTTCTTTAAAAACAACATCTCTAGAGATAAAGATCACTTTCTTGTTAGTATCATAAACTTTATAACCTTTCCGATTAAAGACATATGCTAAAAAGATGCATTTTGCAGCTCTTGAGTCAAATTTGGATTTATGTGGTAAGGTATTGGCTGCAAAACAAAGACAACCAAAGTTTCAAAAATGAGAATAATCAACAGGTTTGTTAAAGAGTGTTTCATAAGAGGTTTTCCACTTAAGGATGGGTGTGGGAAGTCTGCTAATTATATAAGTAGATGTCAGTATAGCTTCAGTCCAGAATATTTTAGGAAAATTTGATTGAAACATTAAAGACCTAGCTATCTGTAATCAGTGCTTGTGTTTTCTCTCGACAATGCCATTTTGTTGAGGTGTGTATGTGCAAATTGTTTGATGTATGATGCCTTCGTCTTTAAAAAAATTCTGACATTGTTCATTTAGGAATTCTAAGCCATTATCTGTTCTAACTCGTTTTATCCTTTTGTCAAATTGAGTTAAAACCATTTTGTGAAATTCCTTCACCAGATAAAAGTTTTAGACTTCTCTTGCATCAAGTAGGTCCAAGTACATCTATTGTAGTCATCTACAATAGTCAACATGTAACTGCAGTTAGAGATAGATGGTTCATTATATGGACCCCATAAATCCATATGCATAAGATCAAAGCATGCATCAGAACGAGAAGTGCTTAAGAGTAAATGGCAGCCTTTCCTGCTTGGCTTGTGGACATACATCGCAGGAAGAATTTGATTTCTTATTGTTATTCACTAATCCTGTATTGACCAGTACATCATGTGATAAGTGTCCTAGTCTTCTATGCCATGTCTCAGGTTGTATGAAGGATGCTGCAAGCCCAATATCTCTGTATTTACATAAGGTTTCCTCTATAAATCTTTTGTCAAAAGATTCAGTCTTCAGAATGTACAATTTTCCTATTATGCTAGCTATAGCAATGATGTCCTCAGTCTTGAGGTCCTGCACAATACAATGTGATTTAGAGAATTTAAAATTTATTGATGAGTCATTGCACAACCTACTAACAGAAAGGAGATTATATTTCTGATTTGGAACATAAAGAGCATTTTTCAACAGCAACTTATCTCTTAGTTTAATGTGCCCAGTGTAATTAACTAAATGCCTTGTTCCATCAGCTAATTGAACATAATTTATTTCGTTAGAAGCCTTTGAGCCATTGAATATCAATTTATCATTGCACATGTGGGATGTAGCCCCACTATTTATGATCCAAGCATTAGTATCTTGATTCAATAACGGTGTGTTCAAGATACTTACCTGAGAAATCATCGTTTTTTGTACTTGTAGTGAGTAACTGTGATTTCAGTTCCTCAACAGCTTCTGGAACTCTGTTCTCACTAGCTCAGTCACTGCTCTTCCATCTAAAGTGTTATTGGCCTTTTCATTTTCAAACCTTACTGCTCAGCTCTATTTGTATTTTTTTGGGTGCTTTCTTTCTTTTGTTCCAAGAAGGACTTGTACCAATCCGGATACCCAATAATCTCAAAACAACCCTCTTTCAGGTGGCGATTCTTTCCACACTGTTTGCAAATTTGTGACTTCTTATCAAAAAGATTTTTCTTTCTTTGAAAGTTCTTTGCAGGATCAGTTTTCTTGAAGACTTGCATGGCCATATTTGGGCCTGTGTACGTTTACCCTGAATTGACTTGTTTTTGTTTTTCTACTCTAAGAACCTTTGAGTAAGCTTTACTGCTATCAGGCAGTGGTTCCATTATCAAAATCAGGCTTCTAAATGTGATCATAAGTCTCACTTAATCCCATGAGGAATTGCATGAGAATGTCATTACCTCTAATTTCAGCAGTTTCCTTTGCTGCCTCCACATGTGCATTTGGTTGTACGTGTGATGCAGGCTAGTTCATCCTAGGGTTTATCAATTTGGCATAGTAAGCGGACAGTCATTGATCCTTGTGAGGTAGAAGCCAGTTCTGTCCTTATTTGATACTCCAAAGGTCCGTTACTTTGTCCGTATCTATTTTTCAATTCTATCCACAGTTCTCTGGATGTATTAGTGTACATAAAACTATCCACTCTATCTCTTGAAATGAAGTCTGCTCTCACCCATTGTTCAAGATCCTTGGCACTAGTTTTTGGTTTTTGCATGTCTCCATTAATGAACCCAAGCTTCTTCGCCTTCAAAGCAAGTTTCACTAATTTGCTCCAAGAGAGCGAATTGGACCCGTCGAGCAGAGCTGTTACAAGATCCAACCCAGGGTTGTCTCCCAGTTGAATCTTCATAACTTCTTAATCTTCTGCAATATTTTCTTTGTATGCGATTCTTGATTGAAGAATCCATGGGCACAAAATATATTTTCCCAATTTAATCAGAGACCATCAAATGATGGCTCTGATACCATGCAAATTTTCACAGTAGAAGCACATAGTAATGAGAGAGTTTCTTGAATCAAAACTTGTAAGCAGAGGAGCAGAGTTGTTTCTCTATATCTGAAGCAACAAATTTGTATTTCTGTTATTTCTGCTGTTATGAAGACGAAGGCTATGGTGCCTTTAATAGCCTTCCTTTTACAACTATCAAAAAAGTCTTGCTTCACTAAAAGAAGGGTGAAATAAGAAAATAACTCAACGTTTATATAAACCCGATAACAGAGCAAAACTATAACTAATAAACTCGCATTTTAGATAACGAAAACGCGTTCCTATTTCTCGCGTATGATCCATTCGGGTAATAATTAAGTGCATATTGTAGTTTTAATTTCCTAGGATTTTTCATTTTTAACTCATAATGAATGATATATATCTGATGGGGCTAATTGTTTTAAGTAACTACGTTGTACAAAATGTCCTAGGCCTCATAAACATGGACATTACAAGTAAAATAACGGATTGCCAGCAAAATCAATTTATACGACTACTGGTGAGAAAAGAATGAAGTCTTGTGATAGAGAAATGGATGGAAGCTTCGAACAATGGGATTACAGAGTGCTGTAGAGATATTAAACTGTTCGGGAGCAGCTTTTCGACTTGCTCAAAATCAGTTTGGAAATTTTGTGATTGAAGCAGCATTAAAGAAGACTAAGGTTGATTCTTTGTATCTAAGTTTCTCGATATATACACCACCTAAGTCTTCTGTTGCAATAACTTACAAATTTGGTTTATGTGATTTCAGGAATGTGGTTTCAGAAGCTTTTATGATGCAATTGTGAGACATTTGGAGCCTCATCGCAGAGCACTTCGTCGAACTGCAGGTGGAAAGAATGTGCAGAGTACTTGGGAAGCCGATGAGTAATAAGATCAACTCAACTGTCAATCAATCTATTTTGTGTAAATGGAAAAAATATTATGTTTCCATAGAACAATGAGAGTCTATGTATCACTTTGTTAATATTGTTGATAATTGTCTTCGTTTTTTCTTTTTTTTCTTTTCTGTATTTGATAATAATGATCTTTTGATTCAACATTGTGAATAAAAATACTCCTCATGATGCGATTATTGAAGTATGTGATTCGATTATAAATACTCCATTCTGTATTCAGCTAGTATGTTCTTTCCTCAAAATGGGTTGCGCTAAACCTCTGGAAAATCATTCAGTTGCCTATGTGCATGCGATGACTGTATCTTAGATTTGTTTGAGAGGTGATCGTGTCTCAAACATGGTCATCATAAGCCTTGTGTAGTGCAGTCAAAGTATGTAGTGAAGACAGTGAGTTCCTTAGAAGAGGATCCGTTCCCTATCAAAACGTGACAGAGGTATCTCCTGTGCATTTGGAGATGCGTCTACGCCATATAAAGTTGTGGCCACAGTCGTTGATCGAATAGGAAAAAGAGGTTACTATGTCCAACAATTTGGCATAACACGATTTCAAGTATTAAGCATAGACGGGTCTAAGATGGGAACCAACACCCAATTCCATGCGCTAGACTAAGTTCGTGTGGTAAATGGAAGGACCTAACCGTATGAACTTGAGAGCCTAAAAATTTACATGGATATTCGCCTAGTCTTTAGTGCCATAGACTGTTGCTGGATAGCCACTCATGGTGACAGGCTTTCTTGATCAAGGGTTGATCAAGAATTATTAATTAAATTTTAATTTAATTAATAATAGTGTTTGACATTAACGCAAGTCTAGGTGAAAGGTGAATCTAAAAAGTCTCACACAAATCACCGAGAAGGGACGAGGAATTAATTACATCAGTAATTGGATTACTTATAAATAAGACGGATCCATTAGATGGATACACCCAAAAATAAACTAATAGGATTAATTTATGATGGGTTTGCCTTTATTTATTTAGTAAGTTGGACTTATTAATTAATAAAGACTTAATTGGTTCAAATACTTAATTGAATTAAATACATAATGGGCTTAATCAAGGGTGCTTTAATTAAATTAAATTTAATTAAAATTATTGGGCCTTGTATTTTAATTAATTAAAATCGGCTCAAACCCCTTAGTTAAGTTGGGGGAAATGATTAGAAAAGAAATTTTTGACTAACAAATTCACTTCTGAGAAATGCAATGTTAGTCATCATTTATTTGGAATAAAGAATTTTATTATCTTATAGATGGTTAAATGAACCTAAACATATTTGAATGCATCCATACAAGGAATATAGATGTGTATTACTTATTTGGAATAATAAATAATTTCCTACACGCTAACTCCACCTCTCGGCCGACCCTCTTGTATACACACTTGGTGTGTATTCTTCTTCCTAATTTTTTTCTAGTAAAGAGGATTGAGGGATTCCAAATTTCGGTGGGTGTGGACCAACTTTAGAGGGCTTCTACATAGAAACCTTGAGTGAACGAGTCAAACAAAGTAGATTCGAAATAAATCAAATCAAAAGGTAATTCTTTATTTACTGTTTATGTATCTCTCGTTTATCTTCCAATCTTAGCCCCAATTCTTTTATTGTTATATTTGCATAACTAAATTGAACTCTCGAAACTCCAAGGGTACACCCCTTGAAATTCTGGTTTTATTATGTTTCGTTTTAATTTACGTAATTTTGTATTACCATTTCCGCTTGCGTGTTCCCGGGCCGATCCACTCGCATTTTTCGCAGTGCTTCCCAACAATGGTTGCGCTAGCTTTTCCCTTGCCCTTGTTCCTCTTCCACCGTTAGACCCTCTTGCCTTTTGCTTTGCAGGTTGAAGCCTCTCCTACCAATACCGCCGACGTAGACTTGTGGGTCATCGCCTCATATTGGACCAATATATTAATTAACTGATGAATAGACTTCTCAAGTCTGTTCATGTTGTAGTTAACAATAAACGGGTCGTAGGATAGAGGAAGTGAATGAAGGATCACATCAATGTACGTGTCATTATCAAGCTCAACTTTGAGCTCGTCGACCTTCTTCTCTAGGGATAGCATCTTAACCCCGTGACTTTGTACAGACGATCCTTCGGCCATCTTGGTCCCGGAGACTACTTTTGTGGCGGCATATCTAATATGCCTATTAGGAATCGCATAAACTTCCTTCATGTGGAGCATTAACGAGAAAACATCATCCAGTCTATCATATTACTTTTGGATGTCATTGGACATCGAAGCCAATATGATACTGAGGACCTTGCGGTTGTCCTCAAGCCACTTCTCGAACGTGACACGTTCTTTAGGCAAGGATCCTTTTGGCAAGGTCGTTGGGAGTGGCTTGTCCAAGGCATAGTCCTGGTTCACGAAATCTAGGGCAATCCTCAGATTTTGCAGCCAATCGTTGTAGTTCATGCCATTGAATTTGTTAGTCTCCATTATCATGGTTAAAGGGTTATTAGATATTTTCTAGAAAATAGAAAATTAAATAAAAATCTCCGGATGATTGTAATTTTATAAATTTAGCTTCAAGAATTGGTCTTTAGTCTTCAACTCTCCCACTATTTATATGAAAGCCCACCACTCTCAAGTGGGGTTTCAGGAATAACATTTCCTAGTGACCTTAGGATCCACTCTCAATTTGGCGTGCCCCACTTTTACGATTCACATGCCAAAGGCCTCGTAGGAGGTATCCAATACCATTCTCATTCCATGAGATTCCCAAGATCTTTTACCTCACCTCTTCACATTATTCTGAGATTCCAGGAAAATCATGTTACTCAATGTTAGACCCCACCCATCAACCAAATCACACTTCATTATTCGTCCCCCATGACTCATAAGACAGGAAAATGGTGAACATGTTCCTTTGCTAAAAAAAAAGTGCAGCTTTCCTCTATCCCAAATGTATCACGACTTATGAGACCATACTTGGGTATCAGTAACATCCTCACCCCATTGCTGTGGATGGAAGGCTTGGACGGATCAAAACCATTTCGATCGAAGTCCGTTATGGGCCTAATATTTAACTTAGTCCAATCAAGTGGGAGTTAATATTGAGTTTTAGACCGAGACCTCATCACATATTAACGTTGCATGCACAAATATCAAACATTTTAAGCATTAAGTAAACGCATCGCATACAATGAAGCCTAGCATACCCCTACTGGATGATCAAGAGCTCAACCTATACGACTCACTGAGCTCGTAGTGAGTCCAAGGACTCTCTAAGGTAACCCTATGCTATTATAATAGTGATTTACCCATCAACAGATAAATAGGCTTTCTAACTCCTTCCTTCTTCGCGAGCCTTCATCTCCATAGGCTTGCTTTAACATAGAAATTATAAAACCTCACCGAAAAACCAATGATACTCTCTTTACAATTGAAATAAGAATCCCGATGAAAAATCAGGGGGAGTACATAGGGGAAATGAAAGCCTTATTATTCCAAGGCAGAAAAAGAGAAAGGAGAAAATAAATTATAATGGCAACGAGTCCACCCAACAAAATTAAAAGCCATACATGCAGTCTAAGGCTCCGTGATCATCCATTAACATTCAACTATCACATAATAACAATTCATTATGCTAGACCAAAAACATGAACATCCCGAGAAAAACAACGTGATATCCAATATCACGACAAACAATTATATGCAGAAAACAACAAGTTTAATAGTTGCAACTTAAAAGGATGAAAAAGTTTCGTGCATCCAATGCACGAAAACTAACCAAATTAACTAAAGTAATTTAATTATAAAAAAATCTAATATTATCCAAAATTAAATCAGAATAAATAAATATCTTTAAGAAAATATGCAGAAATTCAAAAATTTAATTTTTCGTAAGAAACGATAAAAAAAGACCCAGCCGTCGGCCGCAGTGACAGCAGTAACCTAGCGGCTGCACCGCTTGGCCGCAGTGCACTCGCCTGAGCGCACACGCTATGCACTGCCAATCGGCAGTGCACTACTACAGTACGACAAAAAATATTTTTTTATTTCTACACGTTAAACTGAAAATAAAAGCAATTATTTTACCAGAAAATCCGATTTTCTTAAAATTCTTAAATCATCCAAAAAACTGCTAAAATTGAACAAGTAATTTTCTCATATAATTATATAAGAATAGGCAAAATGAATAACATGCTTCAAAAGCAATAAAATCATGTTATCATGTTTATTCATATAAAACCATTGCCCTTACAACGAACCGGCCAATGATACCACTTGAAAGCAACAATAATGCGAGTGGATCGACTCGAGAATGTGCAAGCGAGAGCGGTAAATAAAAATTCACAAATTAAAAAACAAATTAATTGAAATCATGATTCCAAGGGGTGCACTCTTGTAGTTCTCGGGCACTCGATATAGTTAATTAAATAAACAATAAACTAAAACAGTACTTATGGTAAAATTACAACTAGAAGATGCGAGAAATGTAAATCAAGGATTACCTTTGCTTGATTTACTTCGAATTTTCTTTCATTGATTTGTTCATGCGAGAATTCAACGTAGAAGCCCTCTAAAGACACGTTCACACCACACCGGAATATGAGATCCCCTAATTCAATTTGCTACATAAGAATAAGGGAGAAAAGATCACACCAAGCGTAGAAGAAGGGAGCGACTGATTTGGTGCTCTAGGGTAGGAAATTAATGTTTGTGTTGTGTTAGCTTATTAGTTATTCAAAGTAACTAATATATATACCTTGTATGAATGTACCAAAATGTATCTAGGTTCATTCTACAATCCAAAAGGTAATATATTCTTTTTTTCAAATAAAGAATGGCTAAATAGCAGTTTTCAAAAGTGATAATTATTAGTCCAATTTTATTGAGATAAAAATACAAGGCCCAACTAATTTTATTTAAAATCAATTTAATTAAAATCTACCTAATTAAGTTCATCATATATTTAATGCAATTAAATACATAGGCCCAATAAGTCTTTATTAATTAATAAGTCTAACTTATTAAATAACAAGGGCAAGCCCAATATAAATTAATCCTATTAATTTATTCTTGGGTTACATCTAATGGATCTCTCTTATTTTTAAGTAATCCAATTACCTATTGAATTAATTCCTATTTAATTCCTCGTCCCTTCTCGGTGATTTGTGTGTAACTCTTTAGATTCACCTTTCAGCTAAGCTTGGGCTAGTGTCAAACACTATTATTAAATAAATCTAATTTAATTAATAATTCTCGATCAACCTTTGATCAAGAAAGTCCGTCACCATGCGTGGCCGTTTAGCAATAGTCCATTGACTTAAGACTAGGCGAATATCCATGTGAACTTTTAGGCTCTCGAGTTCACATGGGTATGGTCCTTCCATCTACCCTCTCCCGTCGTTAGTCTAGGGCATGAAATTGGATGTATGCTCCCATTGTTGACTATATGTCTATACTTAATACTTGAGATCGCGTTACGCCAAATTGCTCGACATAGGAACCCTTTTTTCTATTCGACCAATGAGTGTGGCCATAGGTTTATAGAGCGTGAATACATCTCCAAGTGAATAGAAGATACATCTGTCATATACTGACAGGGGCCAGATCTTCTTCTTGGAATTCGCCGTCCTTGCTACATACTCTGGCTGCACTGGTTAAAACTTATGATGATCGTGTCTGTGACATAGTCACCTCTCTCACAGACCCAAGATATAGTCATCATATGCTCGTGACTGCTGTGATTCCTCAAGTTTGAGGACTACTCCTGCACTATCGGCGCCGAGAATTCGAGTCCTACCAACCAAACCTCAAAGGCTTCCATATGACGACCTCGCGAGTCAGTTTAGTAGATTTGACACCTAGCCAATTGACCCATTAAGGTCGCATAAACATCTAACGTGTGTCACCGATGAAACACGACACTCATCAAATGAATGCGACTCTTAATTGCGTCCCCATAGGACACTGGATGTCCATTCTCGAGGTCCTTGACTTAAAATATTTCATACTCAACCTTTGGCAGTTGGTTTCAAGACTGCCATCCAATGCATAGTCCAACTATTACACGGTTGTTAAAATGGTCTGTGGACTTTGTTGTGATGCTTAAAAGAAATGCAAACATATATGCAATGAGCATAATAAATGAAATGCCAATAGAGAATACTTATTTTATTCACTTAATAGCATTACGTAGAATCCAGTTATTATCAGAATGGATTACAAGTATGCCAATCTAACTAGTTTTCAGGTCACCTATTCTAATATTTGTTGTTTGTCATTCGTCAATCTTTATCAAATAATATTAAATTGATGAATACGATAAGCCTATCAAGTAAGCAGTGTGTTTCGTTTTGCTTACCACTAAAATACAATAGGGTTTTAATGTCACAACAAAATACCCACACACTGAAAGGTAAAACCCATGGAGTTAGGCTGCCCATAGCTTTCCTAGCTATGTACCAACTCCTAAGGGTCAATCTGAAATGTTCTAAGTCGAGGATCTCGAGGTCCTATAGAGACTTGCACTAAGTACTGCAGCCGTGTTTTGTCGGTAGGAGACATAGGTCATTTGTGTAGTTTTAGTAAGTTAGTTGACAAGGTAGTCGGTGGACTAAATTGACTCATTGGAATTATCATATGGAAACCTCTAAGGATTGGTCGGTATCACTGGGATTCTCGATTACGATAGTATGAGATTAGTCCTCAGACTTGAGGAATCACTGTAGTCACGTGCATACGAAAACTGTATCTTGGATATGACGAGTGGTGCCATGTCGTGAGGCATGATCATCATATGCTTTATCCAGTGCAGTTAGAGTTCGTAGCAAGGACGGTGGATTCGAAGATAGGATCTGCCTCCTGTCAGTATATAACAGAGAGTCTCCGATGATCTCTAAGATGGTTTAGACTCTAAAAGTCTTTTACCAAAGCGGTTGATTGATCAAGGATAAATTTTCTAGATTAGATCAGTAGATGAAACACGTCTCGAGTATCAAGCATAGTTGCCTAGTCAAAGATGGAAACCGATGCTCAACTCCATGATCTAGACTAAGGCCAGAACACGGTTGACAATAGGACCGTACTCATGAATTTAGAGCATAAATGTTCATGCCATGTTTCACCTAGTCTCTAGTGCCATGATTGTTGCTAGACGGCCACCCATGGTCACAGGCTATTTCTAATTATGGGTTACTCAGATATAATTTATTAAAATTGATGTAATTAATTGTATTGGTCACACACACTCAAGTCTAGCTGAGGGTGTATTTAAAAAGTCACACCCTATCACTATAATGGGATGAAATTAATTCCAGAAGAGTCGGACTAATAAATTAATATTTGAAGAGAATAAATGATTGGATCATTTATTTAGGCCAGTGAATCGGATGAATGACATAAAATTTAACCAATTGGATTAATTAGAATTTCAAGTAAGCGATTAAAATTAAATTTTATTGGGCTTCGTCCGATTTAGGAATTGGATTTATAAATTAAAAGAGAGATAATAAAAGGCTTGGATCCTTCACTTGGATTAAATGATATTTTAATGTTGGGCATATAAATTAAACTAGGTTTGATTTAAAATCCATAAGATGTGGTCTTGATTTAATTTTAATTAGTCAAGCCCGATCCATGAAAATGCAAGCCCTATGCCTTGGTTAGACCATGGCTAGGTTAACTCCTCCTTGGGTGTGGTGTGGACGAATTGGTACCTTAAGGTGCATCAAAATCAGCCACAAGGTGTCTTAGAAGTGTTAGATGATTGTTGGAGTCTTGCTAGGTCAAGAATCCTTGGTGCAGTGTGACAAGGTCACATATAAAACACTTAAAATCAACCCTAGCCGTTTAAGAAGCTGCACGCACACCTCATCCATGAAATTTTACTCTCTCCCTCTTCAAAAACTCTCTCATGATCTTAGAGATCGAAACAGAAACAAGGATCAAACGTTAATCAATAACATTTTTTATTCTTGTGCTTCTGTTGCTTTTGCTAGCAGAAAATCAGCACATCCTTTTAGTGGTTGTGTGTTATTCTTTGAAGGATCTTCAGATCAAGATCTTGCTATAGATGGATCCGAAAATGAAAGCGGAGTGGAAACAGCGCTTGTAGCCGAACAAGAAAGACAACAAGGGTAAATTCCATTTACTTTTATGCTTCTCTTTTTTCTTATATTTTTCTATGGTCTTTATTTTTTATTTTACACCGAACGCTCGGTAAAAGATCAAGGGTACACCCCATTATTGGGATATAATTATTTGGTTTAGCCATAATTATTTTATTTTACGCGCTTCCGCCGCACTTCCCAGGCCGATGCACCCCCCTTCAACATTAGGGACCTTCAAGATTGATAAAGGCCTCCATTCTAATGAAATTACTATATAGGGCTTGCTAGGAGACTTTCTGAAGTAGTATTATTGAGAAGCTTATTATAAAGATTGTACCATTTTGTTTTGCCTAAGTACCCGAGGTATCCAAGATACTTTTGTATTTATCGACAACAACAAGCATTTTTCACTAACAAAAGCACTATTTTGTCTGCTGGGACCACAGTCTGTCACTATTTGAATTTTGGTATGTGCGGCCACTGCATAACATAGATCATATTTTAGATCAAGGGTGTATATAAAATCCTAAAACCTACCGACACATATAAGTAGCTCTCCCGCATTAGATACAACACTCATTCTCTATGAGACCTTGAGCCCCATATTCACTTGAATGATGGAAAGACATCATTGGCACCCATCTTGATTGACCTTAACACTGTCGTTTTGCACAATTTGGCACACCTCTAAGAGCATATTTGGAGTATTAGGAGTAGTATAGACCTTAAACATTCAATTCACAATAGCAGATACCTTACCAAATGTTCTAAGTACAATAATATTATATATATATAACAACAATATTATATATATATATGCATATCATTTTATATAAATGTATATATACATACACACTGACACACATATTTTGCTATTTTCTGCAGTTCCTTCTCGAACATATTTTATATTTATATCATATATAAATAGAGCAATGTGTATCCAATTTTGACGTGAATAGATTATCCTTGTCATATATAATGTTGTTCTTAGAGATAAGAATGTTACACAGATATATACTTGAACCTAAAATTGAAGAAAAATTATATATATATATATATATATAACCAATATAAGACATATTAGAGATTGAGGTAGAACATGCAGATGTTATATATATATACATATAAATTTGCTTATGTATATGGTATGTATTTTATATATTATACATGTGTATGTATAATAGATATAAATGTAATTGCATATTATTAATTTTACAATTTTTACAAAAATATTTGTTTTAGAGTGTTGGATTTAATTTTTCGAGATTTTTTAATGCTAAATTAGGCTGGATGGCCAAGCATTTAAAGAAATAGGTACTCAATTAAAGAAACTTTACTTATAGTTGAAAAGCAAGGGGTGTTTCGCAATTTACCCTCTGCGATGTTAAAAATGAGCACATTATCCCCCTATGAAAAAAATATAGCAATTAACCCTCCTGTATTTTTTAAAATAGAGCAATTTACTTCCTTATATAGGGAGGTAAATTGTTTTATTTTAAAAATCATAAGAGGGTAAGTTGTTGTATTATAAAAAATATAGGGAGGTAAATCGCTATTTTTTTCATAAGGGGATAATTTGCTCATTTGCGATATCACAAGAGGTTTGCTTGCATTTTTTCCCAAAAGCTTCTACCATTTTGGTGGGAATAATAGTTTTAAAAAAGTTGTAAGTTAAGCTATCCAAAGTTGAAAGTATTAGAAGCAAAATGTAAAAGTTAAGAAAAAAAAAACGGTTGAAATTTGATTGTTTGGATAAATAACTTTACACTTATATTTTTTTCAAATAAATTATAGAAGTTGGAAAGGATCGCTATTTATACATTTGGATGTAAATCAACTTAATTTTTTTAAATAGTTGAAAATCAAATTTTCGAAAGCATTTTCTCAACAAATTTTGCAGCAATGTACTAATAAAAATTTATTTTAAGCTCTTGCAAACACCTTATGAATATTGAGGCAATCCAACCATGAACACATACATGTGCATTTTTTTCCTATATATACACTGTTGGAAAAATTGTATTTTTAGATACATAAGATAGGAAATTCAATACTTTTAGTCCTGTACTTTAAATAAATATCAAAATGATCCCAAATTTCAAAAGATTAGGCATATTTAGTCCAATACTTTATGGAATTTTCAAAAATAGTCTCAAATTGGGAAAAATTCAATACATTTAATTTCTACTTTATGAGATTTATGGGAATAAATGTGTCAAGTTTTCTCAATTTTTGGACTATTTTAAAAATTTCGTAAAGCATATGACTAAATTTGTCGGGTTTTCCAAATTTTATAAGCATTTTAAAAAATTCCGTAAAATAGAGAATTAAAAGTGTTGAAACCCTATCCTATGGAACTAAAATTGTAATTTGGGCATGCACTATTTTGTAATTCAAGAAAGGAGAGACTAAAACATTCCATCATAGCATAGTTGAATATCAACTATGATCAAGATGAAAACGAAATTAGCCCAACTCTTTACTTACCCAACACTCAGTTTCAAACACTAGAATTAGAGCAAACATAACCTTCATAGAACGGTGAATGCCCTTTTTCAAAACTTATCTACTTTTGCTGGGTTAATTTAGGTCAATTTGCAGAAGCAATTTCTACCAACAAGAAAAATCCGATATCCATTGCTACAACACTTCAAATAGAGAACTAGGCACCCGCAGTTCTTCTCACCCCAGCCAGCTTCTTGTGGAGGATTTTCAATATGAATTTCAAATTCTTCATACACCATAACACCGAATAGGAAATTGACGTAAACTGATACAAAAAAGAATGTTCCTAGATTCATTAAAACGAGCATATGTGGCACATTCACTATATATGAACAATTAATTTAATTTTTTTTTCAAAAATAATGATTATATTAAAAATATATCAATTATATTAATTACAAATAAAAAAATAAAAAAATGAGAAATAATACTAAGAAGAATGAGAGAAGAAAAAGAGATGTAGATGTTCAGAAGAGAACATGGGAAGTTAAGAACAGATAGAAAATAGAAAGTTGAGAAAAGAGGAAAAAACTAGTAAAATATTTAAAATAAAAATTGACATGTCAATAAATTGAAGATACCAATGGGGTGCTTTCTAATTATATAAAGGTATAGATACATGCAATTAACAACAAGAATTTTACTGATTTAAATGTACATGCTGAAGCTAACCTTAAAATATTCAAATATTCTGAAATACACATAAAACAAAATTTAGGACTTATTTAAAAATAAAAAATTGACAATGCCAACTGTAGGGTGTAAATCCTCGTGGTATCTTCTTTACACAAAGTAGAACCTTATCAACTATTACAGAGATTAAAGTACGGAACTCCTTAGAGCTTCATATCACAAAGATCAGTTTACAGTCACCACAGACCCACCACTCACATTCACTTAGAACTTGGAGATTAGAAGAAGAAAAATAGATTTTCACTTTTGTATTTTAGAAAGAGGAGTCAGACTCCTCTTTATAGGGGGAGAGAAAAAAGCAGTGAAGAAAAGCTTGGTGGCTTTTAAAAAGCCATTGATTTTGTTTTGGAAAGCCACTGCTGACAGCGGTGGTAAAGAAGGGAAGAAGATGAAGCAGCCATGGAAGGTTTGAGACAGAGATTAGAGTTGGTGGAAAAGAAAGAAGATGAGAGAAATAATTATTTAACATTAGTGTTATAACAATATATAGTAAGTAACCTGGGTCGGGTTCGGGTAGATGGCCTCCAAGTAGGCTAGTTCAATTGATGGACCTCCAGGTGGGCTAGTTGATTATTTAGGTATTGGGCCACAGAATTAGTAACATACCCCACCTTGGATCAAATACCCAAAAGAGAAGGTCAGGGGTAAATTTGGATTTGGTCATATCATCATTGACATAAAAAAACTCCTTGGATGTACCTGCAGCAAAACCGTTAGTCAGGAAACTGGTTTAGGATATTTAAACACTTAATGAATTTCTCTATAGCAAACATTTTGTACCCATATCTACTGGGTTTTCCTCAGTCTTGATTTTCTCTAGTTTTATGATCTCTTTACTTACAATATCTCGAATGAAATGGTATCTAATATTAATGTGTTTTGTTCTATTGTGGAAAACAGGATTTTTACATAATTGGATGGAGGATTGGCTATTAGAGAACACTTTGATTTTTCTTTTGAGAAACCTATTTCTTTTATTAAGCCATCTAACCATATAGCATCTTTAAAAGCTTCAATGGTAGCATTACACTCAGCTTTGGTTGTAGATAATGCAACTATATGTTGAAGTTGGGATTTCCAACTAATGCATGAACCCCAGAAAGTAAACACATAAGAAGTAGTGGATTTTCTACTATTCCTATCATTAGCATAATTAGAGTCTACGTATCCAACAAGTTGAGTGTTTTCAGATTTTCTAGAGAAAGTAATACCAATATTTTCAGAACCACGCAAATATCTAAGTAAATTTCAAAGCTTCCTAGTGAGGACGACCGGGATTAGACATGTATCTACTAAGACAGCTAATGGCATAAGCACTATCAGGTCTCGTGCACACCATAAGAAACATAATAGATCCAATGACATTTGAATAAGGTACTTTCTACATTTTTGTTTTTTTTTTTTTTTTTGGGACTTTGATCCTTAAATAACTGAAATGAGCAGCTAGAGGCACAGAAGTAGATTTAGCATTTTCCATAGAAAATTTCATTAAGATGGACAGGATGTAAGACTTTTGATTTAAAAGTATTGTAGAGTTTTCCCTATTCCTAGCAATATTTATACCAAGAATTTGTTTGACATTGCCAAGATCTTTCATTTCGAAAGCTTTGCATAAATCCTTTTGTAAGACATTTATAAGTTGTAGGCTTGGACTAGCAATAAGCATATCATAAACATATAATACGAGAAAAATAAGAGAGTTATCTAACTGCTTGAAGTAAAGAGAATGATCATAATGACTCCTTTTAAAATTGAAAGAGTGCATGAATAAGTCGAATTTTATATTTCATTGTCTAGGGGATTGTTTTAGTCCATATAATGACTTTTTCAATAAGCACACATAATCTGGTTTAGAATTGTCAATAAAACCAATGGGTTGACTCATGTAGATGCTTTCATCCAAATTACCATGCAAGAATGCAGTTTTAACATCCATTTGAGTTCCCAATTGTAGTGTGTAGTGAGAGCAAGTATAATATGAATAGTAGTGTACTTGACAACCGGAGAAAAAATTTCATTATAGTCGATCCCTTCCTTTTGAGTGAACCATTTAGCAACGAATCTAGCCTTATATTTGATGGAATTTCTCTTGTTTGAATTTGAAGATCCATTTACAGTTAACAATTGAAGCGTTTTTAGGTTTAGGAACTAAAATCATGCTTTATTATCCTTTAAGGACTTCATTTCTTCGTTCATGGCACTCAGCCATTTATCTGATTTCATAGCTTCATTAATACTAGTGGGTTCAGACTTGTGTGAACATCCTTAAGTTTTGAAGGAATCCTAGTTTATCTTCTATTTCTGTCTCTAGCAAGTTGATAGTTTTCTAGAGGGTTTCTTTCTACATTTTCAATATTTTCGGCATTTTGTTCTTCTAATTCTTCCCCCTATTGGTTATCCTCTAAATTTTCCTCTACCTTATTAAAGGTTGATTCGTTTTGCTTAGGCTGCATCTTATCTAAGCATGGCATTTCATTTTCATTAAAGGTAATGTCCGTACTAATTAATACTTCAATACCCTGTTGACTACGAACCCAAAATCTATAACCTTTTTCTCTTTCAGGATAACCAATAAAAACACATTTTAGGGATCTTGGTTCTAGTTTATCTGAGTTATGATGAACAAAGGCAGAACATCCAAAAACACGTGGAGAAGATATCAAGCATTTTACTAGACCACACAAATTCAAGGGACTTTCCAGATAAAGGCATAGAAGGAGACATTAATTAAATGTGCAGTAGTTAAAACAGCTTCTCCCCAGAAAGACTTTTCAAGCAAAGTACTGATTCATATGTTCAACAACACCATTTTGTTGGGGGTATAGGGATTTGTTTTATATCATTTGATTCCAAACTTTTCATATAGGTCAGAAAAACTTTGGTTGCAAAACTCAAGGCCATTGTCTGTTCCAAGAGACTTCAATCTTTTACAAGTTTGATTCTCTACTAAAATTTTCCACTTTTCAAAAACTTCTGATTTATGTTTCATCAAGAAAATAAATACTTTTCTAGAGAAATTATCAATAATAGTCAAGAAATAACAATTTCCACCATGAGTGGGTACATTTGATTGACCCCAAATATCAGCATGTATGTAATCTAAAATGCATGTGGACATATATGGGTTTGGGGAAGGTGAAACTAGAAAATGTACTCTGTGATGTTCACCCATTTCCCAACCATCCCAAAATTCTAATTTATCAATCTTATCATTCAAATTCCTTCCTTTTTCAACAATTCAAGCCCGTTTAGACTTATATGACCAAGTCTCTTACGCCACAAGGTTGTTTTATCACATTTAGACACAGAGCCAACAATGTTATCATACATGACAGTGCACATATAAAGGTTCCGTTTTCTTTTGGCTTTAAAACAAGCAAAGAACCATTCATGATTTGGATAAGATGCTTACTCCACCTGCCCTCTAGACCCTCTTCCTCTAGGGCAGCACAAGGAATAAGATTATGTCTTAAGTCAAGGACATACCCGATGTTTCTTAAGGTTAACCTATTACCTTCATTAAAACTGAGTGAAATGTCACCTAGACTTTGATTTCACATTTCTTTTCATTTGCCATGGAGACCAAGCCAGAATGTTTATTTCTAAAATTAGTAAAGATTTCGTTAAAAGGACTCATATGAATGGTACAACCAGAATCAATCAACCATTCATGCTTGTTAAAAGAGTGAACAAAATTAGCTTCTCACACATTAAATACTTCACCAGAATTTTCATTAGAGACAATATTAACCTTTTCTTTATCTTTATAAAATCTATCCCTGTTTTCTCTTTTTGATTTTCTACAGTCTTTTATATAATATCCTTTGATATCACAATTATAGCAACGTCTTTCTCTTGCTTTTATCTTCTTTACATGAGCTCTTCCTTGGCATATATTTGCTTCTACTTCTTTTGCTTTTACTCCTGCTTCTACTCCTATTGTTGTTCCTAAAGTTAGAGTTCCTAAATTTGGTCTTCCTCTAACAAAGCTAACCTCATGTTGATTTTGACTGGGTTTAATAGCCTTTAAGTCCATTTCTTTGCTTTTTAGTCCATTCACAATCATTTAAAAATTCACACTGTCCCTACCATATATAATAGCAGCTTTGACATCAGTGTATGTTTCAGGAATAGCATTAAGCAAGACAATAGGAGAGTATTCATCTATGTTTTTATCACCAGTGAGTTTTATATCTTGTATTAACTTAGTGAAATCGTCAAGATTTTGATCAATATTTTTTGACAAATCAAGTTTATATCTAAAAAATTTTTCAAATAAAAATAGTGTACTGGGTAGGAAGGTTTCAATGTAAAGTTCTTCTAATTTTTCCTACAATTCTTTTGAAGAGTTTTGTTTTCCAACTTTCCTAAGGACAGTATCAAACAAATTCAAAATGATAGAGGAATACGCATATTCGTCATTTTCTAGTGTCTTTTCTTCAGAAACATTTTTGAAGTATTTACCATCAATAGCTTTGAAAATTTTTTGTTGGATAAGAATCCCTTTCATTTTTTGTTGCCATATGAAAAAATCACTTTTTCCATCAAAAGGGTTGAAGGTTATAACCGGCCATTTCTAATTTAAAAGGGTATTTTTTGAGAATTCAAAAAAAGATTTTCCAAAAGTTTTTAGGAGTTGGAAAACATAGGTTTTGGTAGTATTTTTAGAGAAATATTTCAGACATATTCTCAACAATTTCAGACGAAATGTTCTAACAGATACAAATACCAAAACTCAGAAGAATTTAAACATAGTCCCAAAGAACCAATGATAACAGATTGATAATCAGACAGAAACTCAGCAGATCGTATCAAAGTAGATCACAACAATGTTCTTAGTAGATCAAAAAAATTGCAAATCACAATAGATAATAATTACCTAAGTAGAAGATCACAACAGATCACAATAAAACACCAAAAATAGGAGATCACAACAGATCACAGTAAATCACGAGAAATAGGAGATCATAACAGATCGCAGTGGGTCACAAGATATAATTGAGAATATCAGAAATCGAAGGCTTTTCAGCCTAAGTCCAGACCAGATATCCGACAACCTCAGCGGTCCGCCCGGGTGGGATATTAGGGGGAATTTACCGCGGAAAATATAACAAAGATAATAGATAATATTCCACAGATCCCAAACCATACGATAATAAACAATTATAGAAATAGTATAAAATTTTTAGAAATTAAAACAGGAGGGGTTTTTAGGGTTACCACCACCAAGGCAAGGAGCAGTTCAGAACGATGCTCTAACACCACTATAGGGTGTAAACCCACCCGTCGTATCCTCATTATACAAAGTAGAACCTTATCAACTATAACAGAGATCGGAGCACGAAACACCTTAATAGATACAAACCAATATCATAGATCTTTAAGAATAATAACAACAGTAAAATAAATAATAAATAAAATATTAGAGTGTGTATGAAAATGGCTCAGGAAATGCCAGATCCAATCAATAGGGAACAAGGTCACAACACACCGTACCCATAACAGCAGAAGCAAACCCACGGATGTTCCTCAAATAAGTTGCAGAAGTTGAAAGGGATCGCTACTTAATACATTTGGACGTAAATCAACTTAACTTTTAAATAGTTTACAAATCAAAATTTTTAAAGCATTTTTTCAATGAATTTTTAGCAATATACTAATAAAAATTTATTTTAAGCTCTTGCAAATACCTTATGTACATTGAGGCAATCCAATCATGAACACATACATATGCATTTTTTTCTTATATATGCACTGTTGGCAAAATTGTATTTTTAGTTACATAGGAAATTCAATAATTTTAGCCTCTACTTTAAATAAATATGAAAATGATTCCAAAATTAAAGAAGTTGGGCATATTTAGTCCACTGCTTTATGTAATTTTCAAAAATAGTCTCAAAACGGGAAAAACACAATACATTTTACTCTACTTTATGAGATTTATAGGAGTAAATGTGTCAAGTTTTTTTAATTTTTTGACCATTTTGAAAATTTCGTAAAAGCATATGACTAAATTTGTCGGGTTTTCCAAATTTTTTAAGTATTTAAAGATTTCGTAAAAAATAGAAAAGTATTGAACTCCTATCCTATGGAACAAAAATTGTAATTTGCGCATGCACTATTTTGTAATTCAAGAAACAAGAGACTGAAACATTCCATCATGGCATAGTTGAATTTTAACTATGATCAAGATGAAAACGAAATTAACCCAACTCTTTAATTACTCAACACTCAGTTTCAAACACTAGCATTAGAGCAAACATAACCTTCAAAGAACGTTTGCATGAAAGACTGGACAGTAAATGCCCTTATATCAAAACTTATCTATCTTTGCTAGGTTTAGATCAATTTGTAGAAGCAATTTCTACCAACAAGAAAAATCCAATATCCGTTGCGACAACAGCACTTCAAATAGAGAACAAAACACCCGCAGTTCTTCTCATCCCATCCAGCTTCTTGTTGAGGATTTTCAATATGAATTTCATATTCTTTATACAGCATAACACCGAATAGGAAATTGATGTAAACTGATACGAAAAAGCAGGTTTCTAGATTTATTAAAACGAGCATATGTGGCACATTCACTATATATGAACAATTAGTAACTTTTTTTAAAAAAATAATGATTATATTATAAATATATCAATTAGATTAATTAAATATAAAAAAATAAAAAAATAAGAAATAATACTGAGAAGAATGAGAGAAGAAAAAGAGATGTAGAAGTTCAAAAGAGAAAATGGGAAGTTAAGAACAGATTGAAAATAGAACGTTGAGAAAAGAGGAAAAAACTAGTAAAATATTTAAAAATAAAAATTGACATGTCAATAAATTGAAGATACCAATAGGGTGCTTTCTAATTATATAAAGGTATAGATACATGCAATCGACAACAAGAATGTTACTGATTTAAATGTACATGCTGAAGCTAACCTTAAAATATTCAAATATTCTGAAATACACATAAAACAAAATTTAGGACTTATTTAAAAATAAAAAACTAACAGTGCCAACTGTGGGGTGTAAATTCCCATGGTATCCTCTTTACACAATGTAGAACCTTATCAACTATTACAGAGATTAGTGTACGGAACTCCTTAATAGATACATACCATTATTACAGATCTTTAAGAATAATAACCACAGTAAAATAAATAATAAATAAAATATCAGAGTGTGTATGAAAATGACTCATGAAATGCTAGATCCAATCAATAGGGAAAACGGTCATAAGGCACCGTAACCACAACAATAGAACCGAACACACGGTTGCTCCTCAACACACAACAGAGCCCCAGATCACAAAGATTAGTTTATAGTCACCATAGACCCACCACTCACGTTCAAACTTAGAGATTAGAAAAAGAAAAACAGATTTTGACTTTTCATATTTTAGACATAGGAGTCAAACTCCTCTTTATAGGGGTGAGAAAATAGCAATGAAGGAAAGCTTAGGTGGCTTTCCTAAAGCCATTGATTTGGCTTTGGAAAGCCATCGTTGATAGCAGTGATAAAGAAGGGAAGAAGACGAAGCAATCATGGAAGGTTTGAGAGAGAGAGATATCAGAGTCGGCGGAAAGGAAAGAAAAAGAGAGGAATAATGATTTAGGGTTAGGGTTATAACAACATATACCAAGTAACCCGGGTCGGATAGTGGTGGTGGGTCGGGTTTGGGTAGAGGGCCTCCAAGTGGGCTGGTTCGGTTGTTGGACCTCCAGGTGGGCTAGTTGATGATTTGGGTATTGGGCTACAGAATTTGTAACACCAACAAATAATATTGTGGAACATAATAAGTTTCAAATAAAACACTCTAACGTATGCACGTTAACAGAGAGATGCTCATAAATATATTAAAAAATTAGGGAACGAAGAATCAAACATGAAAACTTAACATTAAGTGAATATTTTGGAAAACAATTTAGATAGTGCCGGTGTTGTAATTTTTCAATTCGCAATCTTCTTCTATTCCTTCACGTGGGACACCTTAAAAAATGGCGGAACACCACCGCCGGCACTCACCTCAGAATTGCGATAAGAAACTGTGTTATGGATAGCTGACACTGCATCTGGAGGTGGATGTGATTTTTGAATAATGTTTATGTTGGAACTTTTATGCATGGTGGATAAATTCCTGACCAATCTTTGTGTTGGAACTTTCTAGAAGTGGATGAGATTCTTGAACCATATTTCACTTGGAATTTTCTTATTGTGGCTTCTTCAAGACTGGCTTGGAGAAGTGGGAAATCCTGATAATTGGAGCAACGTAGCTGCAGAGTTTTTGGTGTAAGTATAGGATATGTCCGAGAGAAGGCGGCGGAGCAGTAGGAAAAAGGTGTGCAGAGCTACAAAATATATGCATTATGTTTGGTTTTATATATAGAGAGTTTTGTTTTGTTTTGGGAGATGAAGAGAAAAAAATAAAGATAATTAAGTATGCATTAGAAATAGTATGTAAGTTTGGATTTATATTTTAATATAACTTAAATAGTGTAAAATAGGTGTTGTAAGTTTGGTTTTGTATCTTGGAAGAAAAAAAATCACTGTTTATTGTCAAATCATGTCTCTTTTATATGAATTTATAATTGGGGTTAGTTACATTTTAATATCAGAACAATAGTTGTTTCACACTTTGGCATCTAAACTTTTTTTTTTAATCAATTTACCATTTCAACTTTATTAAATGGGGAAATGATAGATTTAGTCCCGTAGGATAGGGTAGTTCTCACTTTTGGTCCCTTACTTTTAGGGTCAACAGTTTTAGTCCATTAGTTTTATGAAATTAACACATTTAGTCCCATTTCATCTCTAAATGGCATGATAACACCCAGCTTGCGAAAAATGGTATCAGAGCCTAGGTTTATTGAAGAAATATATGATTATATTACATCTTGATGTTATTTATCCACTAATGGAGGAGACTCTTCTAGAGAAAATAGAACCGAACGAGAGTTCGAGTTACTCTGAAAACATGGAATATTTCCAAATTCTGGAAATACACAGAAGAGAATTTCTTATCGAAATTCTTGACAAGTGTTACAATGGTCCCAAGAGGATTGATCCAAGATTTATCATGCCGGAAGAAGAAAAAGAATGGCTGAGAAATTTCGCTGTCCGACAAATGCTACTAGGGAACGCAGTAAGGCGTCTACACTCCACTGAAGTCCATGGTAGAATCCCAACCAAAAGAAGCGAAACGAGTAAATTCCTACATAATTTCAATTCTAAAAATTATGACTGATTGGAAGGAACTCAAGCCGGATACATAAAAAATCTCTTAAGATCTGAGGGAGATCCAAAAGACGGTTCAAGACTATGGACATAGGCTAATCCATATACCTATGAAAATAGAATCTTTGAGCCAAAAGGTGGATGAGGTCCTTAAGATTTTTCCCGATCTACAAAAGGGGCTTACAGATCTGAAGACAGAAATTACAGATGTAAAGAGAAATCAACGAGAGAGCCCTGAGATTTCTAGATCCAGACAGGAGAGAATCAGGGACGCCCTCGGAACAGTACCTCTTCTACACCAGACGGGGAAGGCCACGGAAATTCCAAAGCCGAAGTCAAGAGAAGATCTGATTATTGCTTCTATTAAATCTATAAAATAATAGAAGTAACAAGAGCGAATCTTTCAGATCTACAAGAATTGGCGGATCCTTTTCCTAACTAGGAATTGTGGATTTAGTCAATTTCCAAACAAATGAGATCACTCTAGCAGTACCACCGCCGGAGGGAAGTACATGCTCCAATGATCCTCCACAGGATCAACCGATGAGAGAAAGTACGGATTTTCATGCAAATGCCACTCCAACGTTTGTGGGAACCTGGCTCAAGGAAAATCCAGGAAGAAATCCAAAAAGAGTGCCAGAGAATACACCTTGGGCAAGGACCATGCTCCAGCCCTTACATCCATATGGTGCTATATTGAATCTGAATATTATCGATTTTCGTAATACTAAGAAATTGATAGACGAATGGGCTGCAACAATCAAGATAGTAGCAACTACCCTAGAGCTTGACAAAGAAAACTTCATAAAGCTTGTGGAGTTGAGCTTAGAGGGATCTGTAAAAATCGGATGGGATAATACCCCAGAAGATACCAAAGCCAGCATCCTTGCCGGAGACTCAAAAGGTGCGATAGCAGACCGGTTAGGAAGGCTTATCAAGATACACTTCATCGGAGATGGATACTTCAAAGGAAGTAGAGTAGAAAAGGCTAGAGAATATGTACAAGCTCTCTTCAGCCTTGAACTTAGAAGTATTTTGGTTTCGCAAGTATTTCTTCCAGAGTGGAGTAGCAACGGAAGTAGCAGCTCCAATGTTCTTCGCAAAAATATGCAGTCCATGGAGAGAAATGTTGATCCAGTCATACAAAGTGCCTGAAGGACAGCTAGATTCAGCGGCAAGAAGAATGTCTTTCCTTAAAGACAAACTGAAGGATTGGTGTTATCAAGCATCCATCCAGAAGAATATGAAAAGACTGAGAGATAAAATCAACCGAACCCCTCTCTATTGTGATAACAATGATTTTCCAACTATTATAGGAGAATCAAGCAAGCCAAGGAAAAGGAGGAAGCATAATAGTGACTCCTACCCTAGGAGTTGCAGAAGAACCTTTGCCCGGCGGAGATCATGGTGGTCCAAATCAAAAGCCAGAACATACATATCTGGACAGAAAATAGGACCAACAAGGGTTTTATCCCAAGGATCTAGACGAACAGATGCAAGATCTACTGGAAGAACCTTTACAAGAAGAACTTTCAGACGGACCCATACCCAAACCAATAAAAGTTTCAAAGACTGTAATTGCTGGACTTGCGGAGCAAAAGGACATATATCTCCCAACTGCTCGCAGAAACGTGGTGAATTGAGAAAATTTGAAGCCACGGATGATATCCTAGATTCAGTATACTATGGCGATTTGGTACCTATCTATCAATTCGAAGATCTTCCTTCAGACGAAAGCGTCTATGAAGAGGAAATAAAGACTGATTCAGATGGATCTTCAACTGAGTCAGAATAATTACAACGAGGGAGATAGGCTTCAAACTTCTGAAAGCCTATCAGGATTCTTTTCCAAAATCAGAATAATTACAACGAGGGAGATAGGCTTCAAACTTCTGAAAGCCTATCAGGATTCTTTTCCAAAATGATGGTGTCAAACAAAACCATGGAAAGAATCATGTGGTAAGATTCCAACCTCAGCCCATACGATAGATTTAGGATTGGAGGAATTGGAAAAGTCTTGAACCAGATAGGACTGAACCAAAGGAAGCATCACATAATCTATAAAGTAAGTTCAGGTGATTTTGGTATACCTATGGAACTTACTGGTAATGTGATGGAGATGCAGTTAATTCCTAAAGAAGAAATTCTTGAAGAATTGAGTAAGCTTAGAGAAGAAGTAGCTATTACTATGAAATGGATTCACATAGGGACTATTGAAGTAGTAATAAAAGCAACTTTTAAGGAAGGAATTGATTTAGAAAAACATTTATCGATAGTGGATAGAAGAATCAATAACATACGAGATGGTTGTCTTGGAACAATGATAGGAAATTTGTATGCAGGAAAACTAATGTTTGACATTCATCCTAGGATTGCATACAACCTAGCAGACCAAGATTTCAGTAGAATCTTAACCCTTCATCAAGACTTTAAAAGAAAAGATCTAATGAAAAAAGGAAATAGACCATATTCTATAACCTATAGAATTGCATATGCCCTTTCCAACACCCATCATTCAGACTTGTTTCTTAGGAAAGAGTATATTGAGATCCCTAAAATTTTCAAGGAGTTCGCCAAGGTGATGACACTAGATCCTATTAGAATACCTAGAATAGGTGGTGTTGATATTATGAAAAAAGATCACCCAGTCTTAGATCGGACACTTAGCTCTAGGACTGAGTTTAGTAATCGGATGTCCTTTTCAAAAGATAGGATTATAGGCTACAAAGGAAAGGAGAAAGAGTTATTAAAAGCTTTAACTCCTCAAAAGATTAGGGTAGATAACGTAAAACTTAGATGCCCTGAAGGATGGAAAGAAATACAAGTTATATTCGACATCACTAAAAAAGAGAATTATTTCCCTTGTGATGACTTATATCATTTACAACAACCTGTTGTTGGAAAATATGAGGGCATGCTAGAAATAGCAGGCCATAAAATTTTAGTTGCAGGTGTTGCAGGATGAGAAAATGGGAGTAAGACTTTGGGGTTAAGTTTCCTCGAACATCGTAAACCATGGGGAAGAAAAGGTAATGGAATGGAATTCAGTCTTGATGGTGTTACCATAAGGACTGAATGACGAGTCCCTTTTCCATATAAATATCTGTTGGTATATAGTATGATCAGTATAAGACAAAATATTTTGCAGCTTATATTGATTTAGGTTCTGGAATTTGCACGGCAAAACCTGGAGTTTTCCTTGAGGAAGCAAGGGAAATCTTACCCGTTATTGCAGGAAGGGATTTTTTGCAAAAAATCCAGATACTCAATAAGGGAATACGAGAGGCCAATATCATGATTGAAGGAGCATTTGGATCACCCTGGTTTAGGGGAAAAACACTTCCTATATACTTTCATGGTACAGGTGTCGATATCCTGCTAGGTAACAATTTCATTCAAACATTTGCGAGATATATGCAAGATAATCAGTGGAATCTGTTAATCTTTATTACTAACTGTAGTAGTGAGATACAGGTGTTGCGAAGAGAAAAGGCATTTAACAGGATAATGCCAATAAATTTTCGCAGCAAATGTGGTGATTTTGATGCCAGATTAACTCATCCAAAAATGCAGGATAAGAGAAAATTTGGTAAAATCCTTTTGTCTTTCAGGCAGTAGGGACTTATAGACAGCGATAGCTTCTATAAGGAATCCGAGGAGGAAATTCAAAACCTTAAAGAAGCACTACTGGAAATAAAATCGCTAGACATCAGCGAAGAGAGCAGGCTTTCTTTTGAAAATGTCAAGAGGCTTATTCAGATGAACTTCAGTGAAAACCTCTGGCTTGGTGGGATAGGAACAAGATCGAAGGTACTCTGAAGGTCAAAGATGAGTGCAAATACGAGTATGTTCGATACAAGCCTATCCAGATGAACATGGAGGATAAGAAGGATATGCAGATGATAATTAAGAGCATATCAGTCTTGCACTCATTGAACCTGGAGTCTCTACTTACAGTAATCCTGGATTTCTGGTAAGAAACCATGGTGAGATTAAGAGAGGTAAACCCAGGTTGGTTATTAAGTATCAAGGTATTAATAAGATATTAGAATTTGGTGGTTATTACATTTCTAGTAGAGAACACTTAATTGATTGCATTAAAGGAACAAAAGTATTTTCTAAACTCGATTGCAAATCTGGGTTTTATCAGATTAAGATGGAGAATGAATCAAAGAAATTTACTGCATTCTCCACACCACAGGGACAGTATATTTGGAATGTGCTTCCAATGGGTTTAGCTAATGCACCCCAGATATTTCAAAGAAAAATGGATAATCTTTTCAATGATTATTTTGAGTTCATGTTTGTCTATAGTGATGACATACTAATTGCATCCAAAAATATGGAAGAACATATTAAGCATCTTGAAATATTTTCCAATGCATGCTATAAAGAAGGTTTAGTACTTTCTGAAAAGAAAGCTACTTCGCAGTTAATAAGATTAGGAATCCTTATTGACGAAATAGGAATTGAGTTGCAGAACCATATTATGGAGAAAATCTGCAATTTTCCAGATGTACTCAAAGATAAAAACCAATTGCAAAGCTTCTTGGGAGTTGTTAATTTTGCAGGAATCTTCATTAAGGATCTTGCAAGATACAGAAAGGATTTCCGACCACTTCTAAAAGAAACGGAGAGTTCAAAGTGGAAATGGAAAGAAATACACTCTAAAAAAGGGTTCGTGAGCTAAACAAGTTTGCAGTAACCTTCCAAAGCTTGCTACACCACAAGACGGAGATGAATTGGTAGATTACACAGACGCCACTAATTAGAGATGGGCGGCATCGCTCATGAAGTAGACAACTATAAGAGAAGAACCCTGTAGATATATCGGAGGGTTGTTCTCAGAACAACAGGCCAAAGTTTGGCACATAAATGAGAAAGAAATCACTTTAAAAGTTGATAATACTATTGTCAAAGCTTTCTTAAAGAAGAAATTAGAATAAAAAATAGAGAAAGCTCATATTATCAGATGGCAAGCAGAATGCCAATATTATTGTAATAATATTGTAGTTATAAAATCTCATGAAAACGTTCTTGCAGATTTCCTGACTAGAGATGGAGGCGTCTGAAGCAAACTCCATCATGTTGAGACTCAGGTACCTTCCGGAAAACCTTGAGGAGCTTGACAGAAAGTTCGGACAGGTAGCAGTCAATGCCGGACAAATTCAACGAGTCGATCTAGACACAGTCCAGGTCGCAATAAGGAGTTCCTTATTAGCATCCACCTCTCTATGGAACGACTTACGAGAACCAATTTGAAAGGCGTCACCTTCGGGGATGACTCACGAGTTGAGGGAGCATGGCCCAAAACATGCCTTTAAAGTACAGGGCTCTACACCTGTAGCGTCAGATTCAAGTACAAATTGCACAAGGCCATCACCAAACTCTGGTGAAACAGGAACAATTGAATCACAGGAAGTGCAAACTCCTGTAGGTTCAAGTCAACCCAGCACCTCTGGGGTTAAAGAGGGAGAGATTAGCCTTAGGCCAATGACAGGCACCTCTAAGGCTAATACTAATGAATTAATATCTTCTTCTACTTGGCAGGATTATTAGAGTATGTGGAAAAAATTAATTTTCTGCAAATGAGTCAACCTAGGCAAGACCATCATCGAAATATCCAAAAAATATAACAGAGTCTGGATGTTAGAAGGGTCTAAACCAGAAGATGTCAGAGAATGGTATGATTTTGGAGCTCTTACTTCAGTTCATACTATGTCACCGAGTTTTTCGGAAATCTTAAAACTTCCGGAGTGGATTAGTAGGGCGGTCTTTGATTCATGGCAAAACAAGCCCCACTTGAACAGAGGCGATGTTCTAGAGATGAAATTTATTTCAGTAGCTCCAGAAACTGCAGGAAAGGGGTCTCATCCAGCATTCCATTTTATGAAGCTGCAAAGACCAGATATGGTAGCATTCAATAAATTTAAAGCTGCCTCAGGAGAAGCTCCCTTGGTATCAGCCATTAATGAAGATCGTATTTCCACTAGGAGAGCTTGGGGATTATGGGTCTGTCTCACAGAGATGGACAAGGTTAATTATCCATTCAAGATTTTCTGAAACAAAGTGAATGGATCATTCCTGTTAAATTCAATGACAGGAAAAAGCCCGGAGTTCGCTGAAAGCTTATTCGAGAAAAAGAGGATGTTAATTTGGGAAAATAAGATGCCAGCAACCGAAGCCACAAGGATGAAGACGAGCAACATGTTGCATGTTAGGCAATGGCATAACCATATATGCCCTTGCTGCGAGAAAACAAGAAAAGCCCCTGTTCGGGACAAAGATTCGGGTCACGAATAACAAACTCGAAACGGACCAATGAAAGAAAAAAATTTTTATCAAGAGAAGTAAAAGTTAAACGATGTAAAAATTCGAGAGGATTAGACTGTCGGAAAAAAAGAACAAAAACCAACAGCTAGTAAAGCAGCCAGCTGGCAATCATGTGACCAAGAAACTATTATGACCGACAGCTGGAAATCACAAGGCGCATCATCACAAAACAAGTTTGGAGTCCGAATTTCATGTCCGCGGACGCCTATAAATAAAGATGCAATGAAGCAGAAGGGGGACATCAGAAAATTTCTCCTACTCTCAAAGCATTGGAATTCTGAATCTTGTTAATTTTCTGTAATATTTTAATTTTTCAGTTTATGGGGGTTTCCCCAATAAGTCAAGTCCGCTAAATCATGAGAGGCTAAAACAGTTGTCTCCTCCAATGGAGGAATAATATCTATGTAATATTTTCTATATTTCTTCAATAAAAGTTAGGCTTCCATTCAATCTGTTTTTCCAAAATTCTATTATGTACCTATACTAGAATCCCTTTTACGCCCTAAGGTAGGAAATGAAATAGGGTTGGGCTGTTTGTTGCTGAAGGAGCCAAGTTCCTGTGAACCATCTGCTGCGGTAGTGTGGTTGGAAGAAGTCCGTAAAACCAAGGACTTCGAATACCCGGAAACAAAGCAGTCAAAGCAGGGTATGAATTTCTGAGGTCTTAATTTATTTCGAAAGAGAGTTGAACTTATAACTATTTATCCTTATTAAATTTTTCACTTTGTAATTTATAACTATTTCTCAACCATTTGTTTTGTAAAAAACAAAAATAACATTAAATGCACATGTGATGCTTAAAGTTTATATAATGTGAATTTTTTACATATGAACAGTCTGTAATATTTTTTCCCCAGAAAGATCAATACAATGACAATCATATATGGCAAAGTGCAAATTTTGCAAAATTGAGATAGTAAGTTGACACAAAAAATAACTTTTCGATAACAAAGTATAAAAATGCACATAGTTCATACGGTAAAATATAATTTACCCTTACAATTATATATATTTTTGCATGTAGGTGGATTGAACTGTATATATTATTGTATGTATATTTTTGTATAAAAAATCGTTCTCAATTTATGTTTTATTTAATAAATAATTTTATGCACATTGTTAATGGGCTAAGAATTTATTTTGACGTTCTATTCAAATTACTAAATTTAAATAGACTCCTTTAATAATATATTTGATGAATTTATTTAAATAATTTAAGATTGTAAAAAAGTTTTTTATGAATTAGTAAAAACACACAATCAACGTTAGTTATTTTAAGACCTCATTTTTTTAATAAATACTATATATTTAAATAAATTGTAGTATGTTTATAAATAGAATGGATTTAAATTAATTACACCATATCTATAAATATGTATAGATTTAAATAGAATAGAGTTAATAAATTGTACCATACTATAGAATTTTACAAATACATTTCTCTCTCCGTGTTTGTTAGCTAGATTAGAGAGTTCCACCAAAGAATGCAGAGAGTGAGAAGAACTCCCATTTCTAACCCAAATTGGGCTGCAAGAGAGCTAAGAAACCGCTCAGTACCGGTCGTAACTTCCACCAAAAATACGTTGAAGACGGATGAAACTGCCACCACCACCACAAGAAAACCGAGCAAATCAACTACCACTACTTGATCTTTGCCATCAAATTTTGCCACAGATGCGGTGCTGACCCGTGGGCTTAATTGCAAAGGATGACCCATAAGTTAGGGGGTTGCATTTTAAGGACCGTAATTTAGACTCTGACAAAATATGCCTCCTAGCTTTAAAAAATGTGGCAATTCCTGCCGTCCGTCCAAATCTGAATAAATTTTAGACAATTTTTTTGGGGTAAATGTAAGTTCCATTAATAAAAAGATACGTCCTTACAGTACAACAGTCAAATATCGGCTTCTCGCATAACAGGCCATGGGATACACCATAGTCTGTATAATGCAGAAGTACTAACAGAGTGTGATAAATTAGCACTAACAATTCTCTATCTAACGTCGTCCACTATGATGGCAGCGATGGTGCTCAGTGGTCGATCAACAAGCTTAAAGCAGCGCAAGTTCTGCTCTCTCTGGATATGATAGACACATGCAACGAGTAATGCACGGTAGAATAAATTGACGATATGTTTCCCTCTCCACTTCCTAGTAGCCCACTCCATGTTTAAGGTCCAGTCTCGGTTCGGCCATGTGAATCGAATATCCTATCTCACAGCTATGAGGCATTGTCTGGCATAACGACATCAGAAAAATAAGTGTGTATGTGTTTCTATTACGCCTTCATCACAAAGAACAGAGGTACCAAGATACGACAACCACGGTTTATCTACCGTGGATAGTTTCCATAATATAGCGAGCCACATTATGAATGTATGTCTAGTAATCTTCAGGGAGCCCGAGAATAGTGAAGTCCAGCCTACCTTGGGTCCCGACGGGTGTAATATACGATATAGCGATTCAACAATGAGACGTCCATTCGTATCTCGCCAATGAACACGATCATCGTCTCCATGGATTATGGAAAAATTCTGTGCAATCTCCAAACATGTCCGTGATGAGGGCCACTGCCAATGCCCATCCATAATAACCCTATTAATTTTCTCCGAGAGTCCAAGATCAGTGAGTTGCTGACCACATGGGAACCTTTGAATAATTGGTCCAAGGGGATGCCACGTGTCCTGCCACAAATAGACGGTAGTTCCATCACCCACTTGGTAATCTATCTATGGTCGAATAACGGTACATAGGTGAAGGAGTTTTCTCCAACCCCACACATCTCCATGCTTAGGAATTGTCCAAATGGACCTGTCATGCAAGCGCCCATGGTACAACCACTCCACTCATATGGATGTTCTATCACAATGAATCACATCGCATAATTTCTTATTCATTAAGGCACGATTAAGAATAGCAATGTCTCGTAAGCCCTGTTCTCCTTCTGCAGATTGCTTTCATACATCCCTCCATGCTAAGTTTTCATAGCCCCCACTAGTAGCACCTTTCCATAAGAAGGAGCGCAATCTCTTCTCGATCTCCCTTATAACATCTTAAGGTAAAATGAACGTGGAAGCCCAATAGATACTCAAACCCATGAGATCGGATTTAATAATCTGAATCCCGCAAATGATAATGCCGTACCCTCCTAACCGTGGATGCAACTATCAATTTTTGCCAATAGAGATTGGCAATCGGCTATTTATAGTTTGGAAGAGATTAGAGGAAGCCCCAGGTATGGCATCGGTCAATGCCCCTCTTGAAACCTGAACGCTGCTAATAACTTGTCTCTCATCCCGTGTGCCGCTCGTGATAAAATGAGATGGCTCTTTTGCACATTAAACGGAAGTCCAGATAACTCAGCAAATCGATCTAGACCCCGTTTAACCACCCTAATGGAGTCCATATCAGCTTTACAGAAAAACAGTAAATCATCGGCAAATCCAAGCAGAAATAAATTAGATGGTCTACATTTCCAATGAAAGGAGAATAGCATGTCCTGATCAATCAATTGAAGTAAGAGTAAATGAAGTACCTCCATCACTAAGACAAATAGGAATGGTGACAACGAATCTCTCTATCGTAACCCTTGTGACCTTGTGAAGAAACTGTGTGGTTTCCCGTTAACACCAACCGAGAACAAGGTTGATGTGATACACTCCTCCATCCATCGAATGAACTATGTAGCTGCTAGGAGGAAATCCCATTCTATCTTGTAATAGGCTTTTCGAATGTCTACTTTAAATGCATATCGTAAGGGAAGCCGTGCTTAATTGTATTCTGTGAAGTGTTTCTGTGCTAACATAATATTGTCGCCTATACTGCGACCCGGAACAAAAGCCGCCTGAAAGGGGCATATCAATTTATCCAAAGTCAAACTCAGTCTCTAAACAAAAATTTTCGCAATGATCTTATAGAGGACATTACAACAAGAAATAGGACAAAAATCTATGACCATCATAGGGAAGTGTACCTTAGGGATTAATGCTAGAAGAGTGGTGTTGATTGACTTTAGCATCCTACCTGATGCAAAGAAGTCCACAATAGCTGATGTGACTTCTGTTCCCACAATCGGCCAGGCTGCTTTGTAAAACCCAAAAGAATATCCATCAGGTTCCGATGCCTTGTCGTCTAAGATGTCAACAATGGCCTGCTTGACTTCATCCGCCGTAACTGGTTTAAGGAGAAGTTGGCTGTCCTCCTCAGTTATCATATGTCTCGTCCATGGTCTCAAGTACCCAATATTGATTGTCTATTGTCTTCGTACCCCTCCTAATAGAGCCTGATAAAAGGAGATAAACTAATGAATAACCGCTCTGGCTCTGTATAGGTGTTCCCTTGCTCGTCATTAATATGTAAGATCCTCCGAGCAGTTCTTCTTTGGGCTATTTTGTGGAAGAAGACTTTCAAGCATTAGTCCCCTCCCTTCATCGACTGCATCTTTGCCCGTTGTTGTAGAATGATTTGCTCAAGCTTCACTACCTTGGCGTATACCATCCGATAGCAGTGTTCCAGTAAGAGTAACAGTTCGTCTTGTCGATCCATACTCAGTAATGTTTGTGCTGTCTTAAGAAAACCTTTTGCTAGCTGAACATTGCACGAAAGGTCACCCTTATTTCTCCTCTGCTGCCTGAAGACAGGCTTTAAAGACTTAAGCTTCCATGTAACAGCATACATAGGCACACCTGTAACAGCATACATAGGCACACCTGCAACAGCATGTCGCCAGATATTCTACACATTAGGGATAAAATCTGATGAGAGAGTAAGGTAGTTATCAAATCTAAACATACCTTCAAGCTGCATCTGTCTATCCCCATTCAATACAAGCAGCAAGTGGTCTGAAGTCCGAGGCAAGAGATTAGTGTAGCACGATGTGGGAAATCGTGTGAGCCCATGCATTATTAATAAGCATCCGGTCTAGTCGTTTCCATAGACTACGTATAGTCGTGTTGCAATTATGTCATGTATACCATTCACCCTGCATGGGAAGTGAATGCAAAGCAGTTGACTGAATACATGCATTAAATTCCTCCATGGCCATTCTTATGTCTCTGAAGGTGCCACAGACCCCACTCAAATCACGTACCGCATTAAAATCACCTCCCACTAACCACGGCTCATCCATCGACTGATTACCCAACATATTCAAGGATTCCCATAACTGACATTGATTAATAAGTTCATTAGCACCATAAATAACTGTAATAAGCATCGGTTCATTACATGCATGTATAACCACAGGACATTGTATAAACTGGGATCCCAGATCAAGCACATTAACATCAATGAAATCATTATGTCATGCTATCCATATACGATTCCCAATAGTCCCATTGTCAACAAACCATTTCCACTGAGGCAAAACAACAGCCTGTATATGAGCTACATTATTCACACGTACCCAGGTTTCCAATAAGCCAATAAAATGTAACCTGAACTTAACTACTAGGTCCTTCAAAGCTAGCTGGTGGTCCCTCTTGTTCAGGCCACGAACTTCCAGAATACAGCATTTAACATGGGTCACCACTAATGGGGCTGCTGATCTTAGGACCCCTCTTAGATTTTTCTACATTATCAATGAAGTTTAATGAGTCAAAGGAATTGAATATGACTACTTCCTTACCCTTATTTCTTCCCTCCGTGTTGATTTGCTCGCTGGGAGGCTCACGAGTAGCTGGCGGCTGTAAGGAAGCTTCAACTGATTCCCCAATTGGTTGGGTGTTAGAAGGACCCGTTTTTGGATTTGACCTCACGGGAGGCGTCTGTGAAATGCTAACCTCCTTATCAACCTGGGGGATAGAGGCACTGACTTTAGGAACATAGACCTACAGGGGGTTTTAATGACTTTGCACCTTTGTTCAACAAGCATTCCTTAGACGAATGCCCCAAGCTCATACAACTATTACAATTGGGGGGGAGCCATTCGTACTTCACGTTCACTTTGCAAGGTAATTCCCATCCATCCTCGTCCGGGGTTATAATGATGATGTGTTTAGGCAATTTCAAACTGATATCGAGCATAACTCATACACGAGCGAAATTCAGTTTCATGCATGCTCTCGTAATAGCATCCGGATATAGTGGCTTCCCTACTCCACTAGCCACTGTGCTTAATCCCTCCGTTGTCCAATGCTCAACCTGTACGTGTCTCAATCTTATCCACACCGGGACTTGTGTGTGTTTGAGCATACGTATTACCCATTCCCGGTTGCCATTTTTGGAGCACAATCGGTTGCCCCTGGTATAGCCACGACCCACCTTCTATTACATCTTCCATATCCATAACCGTTTTAAACTGAAAAAAAAAAGAACCAATTCATCGTGGCAGTTACCTCTTTCAATGAAGGCCAAATAGAAGTCACATACTCTTTTAGGTGATGGAAGTACAGGCGTTTGCCCAAAAAATACCTCACTGCTTTTGCCTTCCACCGACGAGACCCATCACAAATCGATTCCAACGTCGGTAGTACTATGAATTCACCATTTTGAATTACCGGTGCAACATATGACAATGTTTTTTGGGAGGAATTATTGAATGCAAAATCAATTTTTATCATCGTAAATTGGGATTTCAAAACTAGTACGTAAGGGAATATTTCCAACAAGAAAACCCGTATTACCGGACGAGATATTAGCCACTGTCAGATTGTGCACGTGTAGAACCAAAGTCCAGTCAATTTCAGTCGCCGGAGCTGAAACCGTCACTGGATCAGAAATAGACGGCCGGACAGGTAGCAGAAATAGAGATTCTGCAGCAGAAATTCCAGCGCCATTCATCGCCGGCCAACAAGGCACTGCCGCCGTGTGCACATGACCCATCCCCTCCTCCATACCGTCCATTTTCCACACGCTTGAGGCATCCCAAACCCGTCAATATGCTGCGACGGCGACGCTGCAACAAAAATCACAGCACTATTCGTTGCTGGCAAGAACACCGGCGTCACGTGTTCCATCTCCTTCTCCAAAGTCGACGACATTTCCCCAGCCTCCATCACCGTCGGTGCTGATACAACAACAGATGCGCCCAAAAACTATTGCGCATCTAGGGTTTACGCTGGTGGCGCCGCCTTCCACGTCTGCTACATAATAGGTTCAGGCAAAATTTCAGAACCCAAATCCGCCTGATTCTCAAAGACATCGGAATTCCGCCGCGCCCGTCTATAAACTCACACTAGCGAATTCCCTTCGGTTAGGAAAACACATAGTGCACAGAGAGGGTGAAACCGCGCTTCCCACTTCTGTTTTAGAGTTTCCAGCGCCGCAAGAGAAACAACATTACCTTCATTAACAATCTTATGCGCCAGATTAAAAACTTCTGCTATATTAAAGGAGGCATGAATCTCATCCGCTAGCTGCGCTGGTGAAGCAATAGAGACGCCATTGTCGCTGCTCCCCTGGTCGGTACTATTTTCGCTAAGTGCAGTTTCAGACACACCCAAGAAACCGAGATCATCCTCTCCTCGATGATCAGCTTCACCGGCGTCCTCCCCATCGCCTTCAAGATCACCGTGTAGGAGAGTCGTAGTGTGTGTTTGTCAAGATGTGGTAGTGTGTGTGAGAGAACAGAGAGTGTTTGGAGAGTCCATAATTTTAAATTTTAGACAATTCTACCCCTCAACAGCTTTAAAATGAGCAGTTTAGTCCATTCTTAATTATTTTGCATTGTAATACATATTTTTGTACATACTCCACAAGAATGGTATCAGAGCCTAGGTTTACTGAAAAAATATATGATAATGTTATATTTTAATATTATTTATCTAGTAATGGAGTAGACTCTTTTGAGAGAAACTAGAACCGAACCAAAGTTCGAGTTACACTAAAAATAGAGAATATTTTCAGATTCTGAAAATACAAAAAAGGAAATTTCTCATGGAAATTCTTGACAAGTGTTACAACGGTCGCACGAGGATTGATCCGAAACTTCTCACGACAGAAGAACAAGAATAACTGAGAAATTTTGAAGTCCGACAAGTACTACCAGGAAATGCAGTGAGGCATCTACACTCTACTGAAGTCCATGGTAGAATCCTAGCCAGCAGAAGAGGAACGGGTAAATTCCTACATAATTACAGTTCTAAAAATTATGATTAAAGAAACTGACTGGAAATAACTCAAGTCGGACACATCGAAGATCTCCCAAGATCTAAGGGAGATACAAAAGACAGTTCAAGAATATGGACATAGATTAATCCATATACCTATAAAAATAGAATCCTTGAGCTACAAGGTGGACGAGGTCCTTAAGATCCTTCCCGATCTACACAAGGATCTTATAGATCTGAAAGCAGACATTGCAGATTTGAAAACAAACTAAAGGGAAAATCCTGAGACATCTAAATCTAGACAAGAGCGAATCAAGGATGCCGTTGGAACAATACCTCTTTTACACCAGAAGGGGAAGGCCACGGAGATTCCAAAGTCAAGTCTAGAGAAGATCTGATTATCGCATTCAGATCTATAAAATAATGGAAGTAGCAAGAGCAGATCTATCAGATCTACAAGAATTGGCGAATCCTTTTCCCAACTCGAGATTGTGCATTTAGTCAATATCCAAACAAATGAAATCACTCTAGCACTACCACCGCCGGAGGAAAGTACATGTTCTAATGATCCTCCACCAGATCAGCCGATGAGAGAGAGTGCGGATTTCCACACTAATGCCACTCCAACATTTGTGGGAAACAGGCTAAAGGAAAATTCAGGAAGAAATCCAAAGAGAGTGCTTGAAAATACACAATGGGCAAGGACCATGCTCAGCCCTTGCATCCATATGACCCTATACTGAACCTGGATATTATCGATTTTCGAAATAATGAGAAATTGATAGAAGAATGGGTTGCAACCATCAAGGTAGTAGCCTCTACCCTAGAGCTCGACAAGAAAAACTTTATAAACCTTGTGGAGTTGAGCTTGGAGGGATCTGTAAAGATCGGATGGGACAATACCTCAGAAGATACAAAAGCCAGTATCCTTGCCGGAATTCAAAGGGTGCGATAGTTGATCGGCTAGGAAGACTCATCAAGATACCCTTCATCGGAGATGGGTACTTCGAAGGAAGTAGAGCAGAAAAGGCTAGAGAATATGCACAAGCTTTCTTCAGCCTTGAACAAAGAAGTATTTGTGCAATGGTTGAATATATCTATTTACTTTGCAAGTATTTCTTCCAGAGTGCAGTAGCAATAGATGTAGCAGCTCCAATGTTCTTTGCAAAGATATGCAGTCCATGGAGGAAAAATGTTGATCCATTTATACAAAGCACCTGAAGGACACCTAGATTCAGTGGCGCAAAGAATATCTTTCCTTAAAGAAAAACTGAAGGGTTGGTGTTATCAAGCATCCATCCAGAAGAACATGAAAACACTAAGAGGTAAAATCAAACGAACTCCTCTCTGTTGTAACAATGATTTTGCAACTATTATAGGAGAAGCAAGCGAGCCAAGGAAAAGGAGGAAGCAAAATAGTGACTCCTACCCCAAGAGTTCTAGAAGAACCTTTTCCCAACGAAGATCATGGTGGTCCAAGTCAAAAGCCAGAACATACAAATCTTGACAGAAAACAAGACCGACAAGGGCTTCATCCCAAGGATCTACACGAACAGATGCAAGATCCACCGGAAGAACCCATACAAGAAGAACTTTCATGCAGGCCCATACCCGAGCCAATGAAAGTTTCTAAGACTGCAATTGCTGGACCTGCTTAGCATTAAAAAATATATATCTCCTGACTGCCTGCAGAATCATGGTGAATTACGAAAATTTGAAGGCACGGATGACATCTTCGATGTAGTCTATTGTGGCGATCTGGTAACCATTTATCAATTTGAAGCCCTTCTATCAGACGAAAGTGTTTGTAAGGAAGAAATAGAGACTAATTCATATGGATCTTCAACCGAATCAGAAAATTACAACGAGAGAGATAGGCTTCAAACTTCCAAAAGCATGCCAGGATTCTTCTCCAGGATGACAGTGTCCAAGAATCATGAAACAAGATTCGAACCTTAGCCCATGTGATGGTTTTAGGATTAGTGGAATTGCGAAAGTCCTAAACTAGATAGGACTGAACCAAAGGAAGAATCACATAATTTACAAAGTAAGTTCAGGTGAGTTTGCTATACTAATGGAACTTACTGAAAATGTGATGGAATTGCAACTAATTCCTAAAGAAGAAATTCTTGAAAAATTAAGTAAGCTTAGAGAAGAAGTAGATTTTACTATGAAATTGATCCACATTGAAACTATTTAAGTAGTAATAAAAGCAACTTTTAAAGAGGAAATTGATTCATAAATACATTTATCTATAATGAATAGAAGAATCAATAATCTAAGAGATTTGTTTCGGAACAATAATAGGTAATCTGTATGTAGAAAATTTGATTTTTGACATTCATCCTAGGATTGCTACAACCCAGCAGACCAAGATTTTAGTAGATTTTTAACCTTTCATCAAGATTTTAAGAGAAAAGATCTGATGAAAGAAGGTAACAGACCATATTCTATAACTTATGGAATAGCTTATGCCCTTTCCAATACACATAATTCAGATTTGCTTTTTAGGAAAGAGTATATTGAGAGTCCTAGAATTTTCAAGGAATTCGCCAAGATAATGACACCAGATCGTATTAAGATACCTAGAATAGATGGTGTTGATATCATCATAAAAGATCGTCCAGTTTTAGATAGAGCACTTATCTCTAGAATTGAGTTCAATAGTCGGATGTCCTTTTCGGAAGAAAGGATTACAGGCTACAAAGGAAAGGAGAAAGAGTTACTTAGATGCCCTGAAGGATGGAAAGAAATACAAGTTATATTTGACATCACTAAGAAGGAAATTTTTTTCCCTTGTGATGACTTATACCATTTGCAGCAACCTTTTGCTGGAAATATATGAAGGCATGTTAGAAATAGCAGGCCATGAAATTTTAGTTGCAGGTGTTGCGGGACGAGAAAACGAGAGTATGACTTTGGAGTTAAGTTTCCTTGGAAATCATAAACCATGGGGAAGAAAAGGTAGCGGAATGGAATTCAGTCTTCTTGTTGTTACCATAAGGATTGAATGACGAGTCCCTTTTCTATATACATATCTTGTATGATCAATATAAGACAGAGTATTTTTCAACTTATATTCATTTAGGATCAGGAATTTGCACGGCAAAACATGGAGTTTTCCCTAAGGAAGAAAGGAAAACCTTACCTCTTATTGCTGGAAGAGATTTTTCTCAAAAAATGCTCATACTTAATAATGGAATATGAGAAGCCAAGATCATGATTGGAGGAGCATTTGGATCACCCTAGTTTAGGGTAAAAATACCTCCTATTTACTTTCATGATACAGGTGCCAATATCTTGCTGGGTAATAATTTTATTCAAATATTTGCAAGATATATGAAGGGTAATGAAAGGAATCTTTTAATCTTTACTACTAACTGTGGTAGTGAGATACAGGTGTTGCAAAGAGAAAAGGCATTTAACAGCATAATGCCAAAAACTTTTCGCAGCAAATGTGGTGATTTTGATGCCAGATTAACTAATCAAAAAATGCAGGATAAGAGAAAATTTTGTAAGGTTCTTTTTTCTTTCAGGCAACAGGGACTCATAGACAACGATAACTTCTATAGGGAATCCAAGAAGAAATTATGAACCTTAAAGAAGTACTATTGAAAATAAAATCGCTACATATCAGGAAGGAAAGCAGGTTTTCTCTTGAGAATGGAAGATAAGAAAGATATGCAGATGATTGCCAAAGAGCATATCGGTCTTGGACTCATCGAGCTTGGAATCTCTACCTACAGCAGCTCTGGTTTTCTGGTAAGAAACCATGGTGAAATAAAGAGAGGTAAACCTAGGTTGGTAATTAACTATCAATGCATCAATAAAATATTAGAGTTTGATGGTTATTACATTCCTACTAGAGAACACTTAATTGATTGCATTCAAGGGGAAAAAGTGTTTCCTAAATTTGATTGCAAATTTGGATCTTATCAGATTAAGATGGAGAGTGAATAAAAGAAATTTACTGCATTCTCCATATCGTAGGGACAATATATCTCGACCAATGGGTTTCGCTAATGCACCCAAGATATTCCAAAGAAAGATAGATAATCGTTTTAAAGATTATTTTGAATTCATGTTTGTCTATATAGACGACATATTAATTGAATCTAAAAATATGAAAGAACATATCAAACATCTTGAAATATTTTTTGATTCATGCCATAAAGAAGGTTTAGTACTTTCTGAGAGAAAAACTATTGTTGTTGTCAATAAAATTGAATTTTTAGGAATTCTTATTGCGAAATAGGAATTGAGTTATAGGATCATATTATAGAAAAAATCCGCAATTTTTCAAACATGCTCAAGGACAAGAAGCATTTGCAGAGCTTCTTGGGAGTTGTAAATTTTGCAGGTATCTTCATTAGGGATCTTGCAAGATACGGGAAGGATTTTCGACCATTTCTGAAAGAAATGGAAAGTTAAAAGTGGAATGGGAAGAAATCCACACAAAAAAGGTTCGTGAGCTAATATAGGTTTGCTGTAACTTGCCAAAACTTGCTATACCACAAGATGGGGTTGAATTGATAGTCTGCATAGATGCCAATGACTACAGATGGGCAGCAGTGCTCATGAAGAAAACAACTACAGAAGAAGAACCTTGTAGATACACAGGATGGTTGTTCTCAGAACAACAAGCCATAGTTTGGCATGTTACCGAGAAAGAATTCTCTGAGGTTTGGAAGGTTTTTAAGAAATGGCCTTTATTTTTATTTGCTAAAGAATTTACTTTGAAATTCGATAATACTATTATCAAATCTTTCTTAAAAAATAAATTAGAATTGAAAATAGAGAACACTCGTATTATCAGATGGAAAGCTGAATGCCAATATTATTGTTATAATATTGTCATTATAAAATCTTATGAAAATGTTCTTGCAGATTTCCTGACAAGAGATGGAGGCATCTGCAGCAAACTCCATCATGTTGAAACTCAGGAAGCTCTGGGAAAATCTCGAGGAGCTTGACAGGAAGTTCGGACAGCTAGGGTGAATGCCCAAGTTGCCGAAAAAATTCAAAGAGCTGATCCAGATATTGTCTTGGTCGCAATATGGAGTACCTTATTAGCATCCACCTCGCTGTGGAACGACTTACCATAACCAATTCAGAAGCCATCACCTACAGGGATGACGACGAGTTGAGGGAGCATGACCCAAAATATGCCTTTAGAGTACAGGGCTCTAAACTTGTAGCGTCGGATTCGATTACCGATTGCATAAGGCCATGATCAGACTCTGATGAAACGACAACAATTGAATCACAGGAAATGTAAACTCCTGGAGGTTCGAGTCAACCCAGCACATCTGGGGTTAAAGAGGGAGAGATCAGCTTTAGTCCAATGATAGGCACCTCTAAGGTTAATACTAACGAATAGATATCTTCTTCTACTTGGCAAGAATATCAATGCATGTGGGAAAAATTAACTTCTTGCAAAGGAGTAAACCCAAGCAAGACCATTATCGAAACATGTTGAAAACATAACAAAGTTTGGATGTTAGAGGGGCCTAAACCAAAAGATGCCCTAGAATGATATGATTTCAAAACTTTCGGAATGGATTAGTGGGGCGGTCTTTCAGTCATGGCAAAACAATCCCCACCTGAAAAGAGGAAATGTTCTGGAGATAAAATTCGTATCAGTCGCTCCAGAAATGGCAGGAAAGGGGTCTCATCCAGCATTTCATTTCATAAAAGTGTAGAGGCCAGACATGGTGGCTTTGAACAAGATCAAAGCTGCCTCAAGAGAAGCTCCCCTCGTATCAGCCTTTACTAAAGACAGTATCTCTATCAGAAGAGCTTGGGGATTATAGGTCTGTCTCATGGAGATGGACAAAGTTAAGTATCCGTTCAAAATTTTCTCAAACAAAGTTAATGGATCGTTCCTGTTAAATTCCATGACAGGAAAATGCACCAAGTTCGCAAAAATCTTATTTGAAAAGAAGAGGAGGTTAATCTGGAAAATTAAGCTGCCAACGACTGAAGCAACAAAGATGACGATGTGCAACAGGTTACATGCTGGGCAGTGGCATAATCATTTATGCCCTTGCTGTGAAAAACAAGATAAGTCCCTATTCGGGACAAAAATTTAGGTGACAAAATAAACCTGAATCAGACCAAGATAAGGGAAAAAGAAAAATTATTACGAAAAGAAGTAAAAATTAAAAAATATAGAAAAGCAAGGGTAAGGTTGTCGGCAGAAAACGACAAAGTCCAAGAGTCAGCAAAGTAGGAAAACCAGTTGGAAATCACGTGACTGACAAGCCATTATGACCAACAGATGGAAAGGACGAGGCAATAACGAATGCAGTGATGCCAAGATGATGAATTCGGTGACGTCATCACAAAACATGTTTGGAGTCCAAATTTGAAGTCTGTGGACGTGTATAAAGAAAGATGCAATGAAACAGATGGGGATCATCAGAAAAACTTCACTTACTCTTCAAAACATTAGAGTTCGAGAGTTTTTCAATAATTTGTAGTGTTTTTAATCTTTTAGTGTGTGGGGGTTTCCCCAACAAGTTAAGTCCTCTATAATATGAGAAGCTAAACATTTGTCTCCTCCAATAGAGGATTAATATCTATGTAATATTCTCTATATTTCTTCAATAAAAACAACACTTCTGTTCAACTTATTTATCTAAAATTCTATTAAGTCCCTGTATTAGAGTCTCTTTTACACTCTAAGGTAGGAAACGAAATAGGGTTGTGTTGTTGGTTGCTGAAGAAGCCAAGTGCCTGTGAACCATCTAATGCGGTATTGTGGTTGGAGGAAGTCCGTAAAACCAAAAACTTGGAATACTCGGAGACCAAGCAGTCAATACAAGGCATGAATTTATGGAGTCTTAATTTATTTCAGAAGCATGTTGGGCCTAATTGTGAGTATAGAATGGACTATGGTTAAAATTCTAGCTGGAAGGGCGAAATGGTCATAATCTGGTCAGAGGGCATAAATCGCGCACATTTTTATGGAAACAGTGCGTAAATTGCCACCCTGTTTATACTGTCCTTGTACTGCCACTAACCTATAAATACGAGGCAGTAATTGCATTTAAGCCTACCACCGTGATTCGAAGCTCTAGAATCAGCTTTTGCATAAAGAAGGGATGCTCAAGGTAACATAATTTCGGTTGAGCGCATTCCCCCACCATCTCCGGCAGAACGAATTGTTGCACAGAATGTGGGCGATGGCGGTTTGAAACCTGGCGGAGAAAGATGACGAACGGTGGAAGGAGTGATGATGGGAGAAAAATGTGAGAATGCACTTAAATGAATTTTTTATATGATGTGATAGGAGCACCGAGGGCGTCCAACAAGAAAAAGAAATTCAAGATCCAATAAACCGAGATTTAACCATTGTAAGTGGGCCAATGACAAGAGAAAAGTTAAAGAGAATGCAAGAAGTAATTCAAGCCCAATCTAACTTAGTGTTTTCTAATGGGATCAAGTCACAATCGGAGGCCCAATATGTGAGCTTAATTTAATTAATTCAAGCCCAAGGAAGCCCACAATAGGAGCCCAACTCGTCCAAGTGTAGCCATGTGGTCAAAGGAGACCTTCCAAATACATTCAAAGTGCATTTATGCACCAATTTTCGGATTCACATGGTCACGCATGGATTTTACTCGTTTTTTACCAAGAATGTTTAGTTTTTAGTCATTTTTTACCATGTATTAAATGTATGTCCACCAGGGAGTCACTTGAGGATATGAAAGGTTAATTTGGAAGTGTTTTAGGCCTATAAAAGGCACATACCAGCCATGCATGCAGAACACAATCAAATTATTGAAGAATTGATCTAAGTTTATAAAATATTGAGTGTTCTCTTATTTTGGAGAGTTATATACTTGTTTTTGCTTTGATGAAACCTTTGCTTTGTCAATCAAGTCTATTAGATTGGTGATTCGAATTCCCAAAGCCTCCAATTCGTGCTTGACCCAAGTGTGTCGTTGTGTGGATTGGTTTACTCGTGCTCGTGCTTGGTTTAATGTTCTAAGTAGTAGGTCATGTTTATAGAACGTGGTTGGCTATTTACATTCCTCAGGTCACGAACCACTTTATCCATTTCTAGCCTACACCGTAAAGATCGGGCCCCTCATGGTTGATACCATATCGTGTTGTATCAGAGCCTAAGGTGATACGGTAGGCTTTCTTTATTTCGTTTGATTTACCTTGAATCTTTTATCTACCACCACAATCTTCCGTACCTCCCCCCCCATTGTTATATAAGAACAAGCCGAAATAAAAAAACAACAAAAGGAAAAGCTCAAAAAAAAAAAAGGAAGAGCAGCAAAAAAAAAAGAAGAAACAAATAAAAAAATCGGTTCCATCACTTTACTTTGCTATTATCTTTGTAAGCCAATTGGTCTTCATTTTCCCAGTTATATCGAACTTCTTTGGACCATTCTCTAGCGACGGGTGACTGTGAAGCGTCCACATCCACATACTTGGTTGAGAAAAGAATCGGCATTTGTGTTTGAGTCACTAGATAAGCCATTGAGTTTCACAGGAGCTTAAATTAGAGAGTGTTGAGTGAAGTGAGACTACCATTGAGGGCCAAAAGTGTGAGCCTATTAAGTGAGGAGTGAAACACGAGTGGAAAAATAAAGAGAGAAAAAAGAGTGTGGCAAAAATTTTGTGAGGTTCCTATAAAAACCAAAAAAAAATATTTTACTAAATGACAGAAAATCGAGATAAAGGAGTTGCTCAAGCAAGTGATGACAACAACTCGGGACAAACGATGCAAGGTGGGGTCGATGCATTCCATTTGCAAGCCTTAGTAAGCCACTTTGAGAAGTTGTTTGACCGTAAACTAGAAGGACTTCATAAAAGATTGGATCAAGTAGAGAATCAAGTAGCCAGTCTAATAGCTATAAATCAAAGACATGCTCTAAATTCACATCCTCAGCCCCCTATTTATAATGAGTATTTGGAGGATCCAAGCGATAGAGAACAATATGAGGACATTCGGCCAAGAGATAGACCGAGATGACCTAGGGAAGAAGCCGGTGGCCTAGGAGGAGTTAAGGTCACCATTCTTTCATTTAAAGGAAAAAGTGATCCCGAAGTCTATTTGGAGCGGGAGATGCGTGTCGAGCAAATCTTTTCATGCCACAACTACTCATAGAGTAAAAAGGTAAAATTCCCAGCCTTTGAGTTTACTTAGTATGCTCTTGTTTGGTGCGATCAGATGCAAAAGGAACGGGTTAGGAATGGTGAATGTCCCATCACAACATGGGAAGAGATGAGAGCAATCATGAGGAGAAGGTTTGTTCCATCCTATTTTCGTCATGAGTTTTACAACCATCTCCAACGTCTTACTCAAGGTTCTAAAAGTGCTGATGAGTACTACAAGGAGATGAAGATTTTCATGATTCAAACTAACATTATAGAGGACAACGAAGCAACGATGGCTCGTTTCTTGCGTGGGCTCAATCGGGATATCGCCGATGTTGTGGAGATGCACCACTATGTAGAACTTGAAGAGATTGGTACACCAAGCCATCAAGGTGGAACAACAACTCAAGCGAAGAGGACTTTTGAGGAAGACTTCTAACTCGTCGGCATTTGGTCCATGGAAGAACAACCCCAAGAAACACACCTCTTCTACATCAAGATTCAAGCAGGCAGATCCTAAACATGGTGACCAAGTTGCTGCCAAAAAGGTACAACCCGAACCCAATTCTTCAAGAAATCGTGATATAAAGTGTTTCAAGTGCCAAGGGAGAGGACACATAGCAAGTGAGTGTCCTAACTGACGTACAATGATCTTCAAAAATCATGGAGAGTTAGAAACCAAGGAAAAAATCACCGATAAAGTGGAATCATCAAAAGAAGATTGTGATGGAGAGTATGCCAAAGAATGAGAATTGCTTGTTTCTAGAAGAACCCTTAGTGCCCAGATGCTGGAGGAAGATAATTGTCGAAGAGAAAACTTGTTCCATACACGCTGTCAAGTTCATGGAAAGGTATGTAGTATGATAATTGATGATGGTAGTTGTTGCAATGTGGCAAGTATTGAATTGGTTCAAGAATTAAGTCTACCTACTATGAATCACCACCGCCCATACAAGCTTCAATGGTTGAATGAGTGTGGAGAGCTGATGGTGACCAAGCAAGTAAAGGAATTGTTTTCAATTGGAAGATATAAGGATGAGGTTTTAGGTGATGTTGTACCAATCAAAGCATGCCACATACTGTTGGGAAGACCATGGCAGTTTGATAGGCACGTAAGACATGATGGATTCCAAAATCGTTACTCTTTTGTGCTTCGAGGAGAATCAATAACTCTCGATCCGAAGACACCAAAACAGATTTTGCAAGATTAGATCTTGAGAGAAAAGAAAAGAGAGTGTGAGAAAAGAGAAAGGAAAAGAAGAAAGTGAAAATGAGAGTAAAAAAGAATTAGAGATTTAAAAAAGGGAAAAATAGAAAGCAAAGTTACGAGAGGAAAGAAAAAGAAGAGAAAGAGACGTTTACTAGTTGGTAAGAAGAGTGAAATCAAGGAAGCTTTGTTTTCTCGAGAAAACCTCATAGTACTTGTGTACAAAGAGGCTATGTTGAATTATAAAGACCTAATCTCTTCGTTGCCTAGTGTTGTTACATCTCTTTTGCAGGATTATGAAGATGTTTTTCCAGATGAGATGCCACCAGGTTTGCCACCCATTCAAGGGATAGAACATCAAATTGACTTCATTCCGGGAGCATCCTTGCCAAACCGCCCAGCATACCATACCAATCCCGAAGGTACCAAAGAGATTCAAAGGCAATTCCAAGAATGCTGTGGCCAAAGGTTATGTGAGTGAGAGACTCAGTCCTTGTGTAGTTCCGATGTTGCTGGTGCCTAAGAAGGATGGCGCATGGCGGATGTGTGTTGATTATCGAGCCATTAACAACATAACGATAAGATATCGCCACCTTATTCGTAGGATAGACGATATGCTTGATTACTTAAATGGTTCTACTATCTTTTCTAAAATTGATTTAAAAAGTGGTTATCATCCAAATTAGAATAAAAGAACGAGATGAGTGGAAAATCGCTTTCAAAACAAAGCATGGGCTTAATGAGTGGTTAGTTATGCCATTTGAACTTAGTAATGCACCTAGCACATTCATGAGATTGATGAATCATGTTTTGCGTGCATTTATAGGCAAATTTGTGGTAGTGTACTTTGATGACATCCTTGTTTATAGTAGGACATCGGAAGACCATGTAACACATTTAGAACAAGTCCTAGAGGTTCTAAGAAAGGAAAGGTTGTTCGGGAACTTGAAAAAGTGTGACTTTTGCACACAAAGTTGTTTTCCTTGGTTTTATTGTGAGTGGTTAAGGAATCACAGTTGATGAAGAAAAGGTCAAAGCTATTCGAGATTGTCCAATCCCAACCACTATTGGTGAAGTGAGGAGCTTTCACGGCCTTGCAAGCTTTTATAGGCGATTTTTGAAGGACTTTAGTACCATGGCAGCCACATTGAACGAGTTAACGGGGAAGAATATATTCCAGTCAAGTGGGGAAACACACAAGAGAAAGCCTTTCTAGCTATAAAGGAGAAGCTTACCCATACCCCTTTGCTAGCCCTTCCCGACTTTGGTAAGACTTTTGAAATTGAATGTGATGCAAGTGGGATTGGCATTGGACGAGTACTTATGCAAGGTGGTAGACCGTTTGCATATTTCAGTGAGAAATTAAGTGGGCCGACACTTAACTACCCTACATATGATAAGGAGCTTTATGCATTGGTTAGAGTATTGGAAACTTGGCAACATTATTTGTGAACAAAAGAGTTTGTAATATATTCTCATCATGAATAACTCAAGTATATTAAAAGTCAAAGCAAGCTTAGCCGTCGACATGCAAAGTAGGTAGAGTTTATAGAGTCATTTCCATATGTGATCAAGCACAAGAAAGGTAAGAAGAACATTGTTGCTAATGCACTTTCAAGAAGGTAGGTTTTACTTTCAATAATGGATGCTAAAATTCTTGGTTTTGAGTTCATCAAAGATTTGTATGCTAATGATGTTAATTTTGATAATGTGTTTGGAAATTGCAGCTCAAGCATTGGATGGGACAAATTCTATTTACATGATGGTTTTTTATTTCGAGCCAACCAGCTTTGTGTTCCTAATTATTCTGTTTGTTTATTATTGTTAAATGAAGCATATTTTGGGGGTTTTATGGGTCACTTTGGTATTTCTAAAAGTTTGGGAGTCTTGAGCGAACACTTTTATTGGTCAAAGATGCGTAGAAATGTTGAGAAGTTTGTGAAAAAATGCATAGTTTGTCATAAGGCAAAGTCAAAGCTTAATCCCGATGGATTGTACATGTCCCTCTCTATTCCTAGTGTACCTTGGGAAGATATTTCAATGGACTTTGTTTTGGGATTACTAAGGTCTAAGAGGGGGAGAGATTCTATTTTTATTGTTGTAGACATATTTTCCAAAATCGCAGACTTTATAGCATGCCATAAAGTTAGTGATGCCTCTAATATTGCTAATCTTCTCTTTCAGAAAATTGTAAGGCTTCATGGTATGCCAAGGACTATAATGTCCAATCGAGATGCCAAGTTCCTTAGCTACTTTTGGAAAAATTTATGGGGCAAGCTTGGAACTAAGTTGCTTTTCTCTACTGCTAGCCATCCCCAAACTGATGGGCAAACTGAGATGGTCAATAGGACACTTTCGACATTGTTGAGAGCAATTGTTTAGAAGAACTTAAGGAGTTGGGAAGAGTGTCTACCGCATGTCGAGTTTCCTTACAATAGGGCTGTCCACTCCACTACTATGTTTTCATCCTTTCAAATTGTTTATGGTTTTAATCCTCTTGCACCTATTAATTTAATGCCCTTTTGTAGGAGAGAGTAAATATGGATGGAAAGAAACGTGCTAAATTTGTCAAGCAAATCCATGAAAAGGTCAAGAGTAGCATTGAGAAGATGACTCAACAATACATTTACCTAGCGAACAAGGGAAGGAAACGAGTTATCTTTGAACCGGGAGACTTAGTATGGTTGCATCTTAGAAAAGAGAGGTTTCGGAAAAAAGGAAGTCCAAGCTCATGCCAAGAGGGGATGGACCATTCCGTGTCCTTGAAAGGATTAATGACAATTCTTACAAACTTAATTTACCTGGTCAGTACGGAGTAAGTGCTACTTTTAATGTTTTTCATCTTTCTCCTTTTTATGATGCAGATAATGAAGAGTCGAGGACGACTCATTTTCAAGAAGGGGAGGATGATAGGAACACCAAGGGCGTCCAACAAGCAAAAGAAATTCAAGATCCACTGGAATGAGATTTAACCATTGGAAGTGGGCCAATAACAAGAGAAAGGTTGAAGAGAATGCAAGAAGTAATTCAAGCCCAATCCAACTTAGTCTTTGCTAATAGGATCAAGTCACAATCAGAGGCCCAACATGTAAGATTAATTTCATTAATTCAAGCCCAAGGAAACCCATAATAGGAGCCCAACTCGTCCAAGTGCAGCCATGTGGTCAAAGGAGTCCTTTCAAATACATTCAAAGTGCATTTATACACCAATTTTCGGATTCACATGGTCATGCATGGGTTTTACTCGTTTTTGACCAAGAATGCTTAGTTTTTAGTCATTTGTTACCAAGTATTGAATGTATGTCCACCAAGGAGTCACTTGGGATATGAAAGGTTAATTCGGAAGTATTTTAGGCGTATAAAAGGCACATACAAGCCATGCATGCGGGATACAATCGAATTATTCAAGAATTGATCTAAGATTATAATATATTGACTGTTCTCTTAATTTGGAGAGTTATATAGTTGTTCTAGCTTTGGTGAAACCTTTACTTTGTCAATCTAGTCTATTAGATTGGTGATTCAAATTCACAAAGCCTCCAATTCGTGCTAGACCCTAGTGTGTCGTTGTATGAATTGGTTTACTCGTGCTCGTGGTTAGTTGAATATTCTAAGTAGTAGGTCACGTTAATAGAACGTGGTTGGCTATTTACATTCCTCAGGTCACAGACCAATTTATCCATTTCTAGCCTACGCCGTAAAGATCGAGCCACTCATGGTCAATACCATATCATGATGTTGAGAAACAAGACAAAACCCATAACCAAACAAATACACACAGTCCATGTGAATTAAATCCACCCAAACGTGTGGCTTATTTTGGTTTATCTTGGAGATGGGCCGAAAATGAATAAAAGTGGTTTGATATTATAATCGTATTTTAATAAACACCCACTCAATAAATAAAAAAAAAAGAAACTTACACAAAACCCCCTATAGTACGTATCTCTTTCAATGAATCTAATTCGTCAGACTTAACATTTTATAAAAACACACATATATCACAAAATGAAAATGAACATTTATATTGACATTAAATCTTAGGGGAATTATCCACTTTCATTTGTTACTTTGTCCTTTCACATGTTCTTATGCATAATAAAATTTTAGTCCTACTAACCTTAAAATATGACCAATTTCGCAATCCCAAGAACTAGGACAAAAATAAAAAAATACAATGACCTCATGAGAATAAATGAGAAATAAGACAATTCTACTGCGCCAGAATTTTTAAAAGTTAATATGGTTTATCGAAGTTGGTGGTAGTGGGGAGGATAACAACAAGAACGAGAAGAGTAATGACAATACATAAACACCTTCAGTTGGTCTTCAATCTATCTCCTTATCTATCTATCTATCTATATATCTTTCTATATATACAATTAAAAAAATAGACATCTCCCAACAGTAATGTACATGAAGTCAAGTATAATTAACAATTACAAGTACTATATACAACTCATACAACAAATCTAGATTATGATTCTCAGTGTCCATTCTAAAGCAGCTGATTAGTCATCCACGACACAAATCTAGAACATCCACAATAAGTTGTTGGATTACATGTGAATCGAAAGGAAACCCTACAACAAGAGAAGCTCTCCAATATATATACAAATATGTATATTACACTCTCAACTTTGATTAATGTTTTACGGGTGAATAGCAATTTACCCCCTTGTGATATTAAAAATAAGCACATTGCCCCCTATAAAGAAAATATAGCAATTTACCCCACTGTTTATAGGGAGGTAAATTTTTGTATTTTAAAAATTATAGGAAGGTAAATCGCTATTTATATTTTCATAAGGGGGTAATTTGCTCATTTGCGATATCACAAGGGGGTTGCATGCGTTTCTCCAAATGTTTTACTTATGATTTTTCAAGATTTGGCTACGTAAAGACTCCATTGGCGGCCACACTCCTAATTGTATATCCTCAAAGGCTTGTTATGTGAGGTGCGATACTCAAAAGAAGAGGTTACTGTAGATCTTAGTTAGAACTATTCTTATAGAAAACGCAAACATATCACTGCAACTGCAGATATAAAACAAATATATGTCATGAATTCATAAACTCTGTACGTTGCATGTCTTAT